>NW_007253174.1:779123-797951 GCF_000164805.1 Carlito syrichta
AGAAAAAAAAAAAAAAAAAGTCACCGAGTTTGGAGTCAAATGATCTAGCCATAAAAGCTGGTTTACTTTTAACGATCTGGGTAATTTGACAAAAATTTATTTAAATCTTTAGATTTTAATTTTCGGATATGTAACATAAAAGAAGTAAATGACCTTGTTGATATTTAGAAAGAGTTAAGAAAAATAATGTGATTGGCAATAGGACTGGATAATAGTAGGCATATAAGAAATATTCTCTGAAAGCAAGCATAAGCATAATTAAATAGTATAAGTATATAATTAATTAAATATAATTAAATAATATAAGTATATAATTATATAATGTAAGTATAATTAAATAAGTATAATTATAGTGTAATTATAGAAGCTATTCTAGTATTTATGGTTTTTCTCCTAGTGTTGCTTTGAGAAATAACTGTTTTATGTTTTTTATTCATTGATGTTAAACTTTCCTCAATACCTTAATATTACAAAAAACATTGTCAGATAACATAAGTGGCATTGAAGATATCTATGGCTGTGTTTTATTAGTCACATTATGAATGAATTTTAAAGGTAGTATTTGATCTACACAAATATAAGATTAGTATTATTAATATTTTTATAAAACTATAACTTTTTAAAAAGTTAAATAATATAGAATAAATCTAGGAAACATAGTGAGAACCTGTCTTTAAACAAAATACAATAAAATAGCCAGGCATAGTGGTGTGTTACTATAATTCTGGCTACTTGAGAGGTTGAGACAGGTTGAGTCCAAGAGTTTAAAGTTACAGTGAGCTATGATGGTGCCACTGCACTCCAACCTGGGAGACAGAACAAAACTTTGCTTTTAAAAATTTAAATTTAAATTTCAAAAATGAATAATATAAGGCATACCCTTTATATAACCCTAATAAAATCTAAATATAACATTTCTTATTAATATTTAGAAAGTTATTTTCTTTTTCAAAATTGTTAATATACAGTAGTTTTATTATTTTTTTCTAATATGCAGTTTATAGAGTAAAATTTAATAACAAGACTTTTCACTTAACATTACAGCTTATATAATTTTTATTTCATTAAAGAATCTTCAGAGTTTTAATTATTAATGGTAGTTTAAATTTATAACCTAACAACATACTATGTTTTATTGCCTTATTAGCTAAATACTGCTTTTTAAGTATCTATTTTTTCAAATTATTTTATTTTATTTTCATACATAAATCTTTATTTAGTTATTTATTACACACATTGTTCTATCAACATGGTTTCTGTTCATACTGATTATAGCATGCTCTTAATTTGAATATGAAATCATCACTGCATTATACTTTAAAAATTGTTTTTCTGGTCTTCTACTTCTGGGAAATACTTTCACCAGTCTTTCTAAAGAAAATTCTAGACAATATACATAAAACAAGAATAAGAAGAGTCTGAAGATTGAAAGGAGAAGTCAGAATGGTCAGGAGTCTCAGGATTTAAGAAATGGCATGGTACTGTGGTTTTCAGATTTTCTTTTTGTCACTTATGTCATATGAAGAATTGAAGAACCTGGCAACCAAAAGACCATGGGACACTGACAAAATAGACCTCCAAATGTTTAGTAACATGGTTTGTCTTACTAACCATAAGACAAAGAGAGGAGTAGCCTAAAAAGAGAGAAAAATATTGAACAGTAGCCTCACTTCTAGTCATGGCCACAAAAAACAAGTGGGAAATTTTGACTTCTACCCTACCATATTTTAACAAGATTCCTCAAATTCCACCCCATACTGGGGTGGTGTCAGAGGATACTAAATAGGGAGGCAAGACTTGTATTTCCACCATGTAGTAATAAGAATCCCCTCCTTCCATGGTGTCAAAGGAGACAACATGGAAAAAATAATGAGGCACTCTTACCCTTGTCAGGAATGCATCAATGGATGCTTAAGGCGGAACTAAAGCTCTCATATCCTCTCAGCTATTGCTGGGAAGTCACATTCCTTTGAGTGTTAACAGAAGCTTAATGGGGGCACTTCTAATTCTACTACCACCAATAGGCACCAAACATTTGTAAAGTTATTAAGAAAAAAAGTAGGTATAAATCTAACAAAATATGTATTATCTTGTATGCTGAAAATTACACAACAGAGATTTTAAAACTAAAGAAGTTACAAAGAAAAGAAATATCATGCTTATTGATTGGAAGTTACAATATAGTAACTTTATCAATTTTCCATTCATTAATAAACTGTTTTAGTGCAATTTCTATCAAAATCTCAGAAGGTTTTTTTTTTTTTTTTTTTTTTATGAGAAAGATTACTGTAAAGTTTATGTGGAAAGATAAAAGAGATATAATATCTAAAAAGTATATAAAGAAAAAGAATGTGGATATAATCAGACTACCCTATTTCAAAATTTGTTCTATGTGGTACAGTAATACAAACTGTGTGGTACTGATGAGGACACAGACACAAAAATCAATAGAACAGGATAGAGAACCCAGAAATAGACCCACACAAATATGCCCAACTGAATTTTGACAAAGGTGAGAAAGTAGTTAAATGGAAATACAATAGCTCTTTCAGTAGATGGTAGTGCTGGAGAAATTGGACATCCATGAAGGATGGTGAGAAAATGATATGCAAACAGTCTCACAAATTACACAAAAAGTAGCTCAAAATGGTTTGTGGGCTTAAATGAATTTATAGAACTATAAAACTTCTAGGGGAAAAAAACCCGGAAAAAATCTTCAAAATATAGATTTAGACAAAGAGTTCTGAAATTTGACAATACTCTCATCTTAAAGGGAAAACTGAGTACATTAAACTTCAATAAATACATTTTTTGCTGTGAAAAAGATTTGATGAAGAGATTGAGAAAAGAACAAACAACAAACTGGGAGAAATAGTTGCAAATCACACACCTTACAAAGAACTATTATTTAGATATCTTAAAAACTCTCAAAGCTCAATAATACATACATTTAAAAAAAACTAAAATATAAGCAAAATGTATGTAGAGATTTTATCAGAGATATACAGATGACATAGGATGATGTTCAACACCATTGGCCATTAAAAAATACAAATTATATCTGCAATCAGATATCACTACCATACAGTTATAAAAACAGCTAAAACAAAAATTTGTAATAACATCAAATACCAGTAAAGATGTCAGGAAACCGGATCATTCATATATTGCTGATGGGAATGTTAAATGGTACACCACTCTAGAAAGCAATTTGTCAGTTTATTTAAAAAGAGAAAACTAAGCATACAACTATCATATGACACAGCAATTTCTTCTTTGGACGTTTATTACAAAGAAATGATGATTTACATTGACAGAATGTATATTAATTAAAGTATATAGATCATCCTTTTTCATAATAACCAAAAACTGGAATACAGCCAATTGAACTTCAACATGTGAATGACTAAATAAACTGTGGTATATCTATGCTATGGATTACCACTCTGCAACAACAAGAAATAAACTGCTGATACACACTGGATGAATGGATGAATCTCAAAGAATTTTACAGAATTAAAAAAAGAAAGCCAATCTCAAGAGGTTACATTCTATATGATTCTACTTATATAAACTTCTTGAAATGATAAAAATCATAGAGATAGAAAATAGATTAGTCATTGACAGTGGTTAATAAGAAAATGGAGGTAAAAATTCAACAAGAGGAATTGGATGTCAGGAAGATGGTGGGATAAGAGTTGTCTACTATCATCTTTCACAGAAACATTGATTTTGACAAGCATCTAAGGGATGAGGTAACTTTTTGGAAGTCCTGGAGTCCAGTGAAGAACTTCAGGCATACCATAAGAGCTTAAAATCTGAGAATAGAAAACTGAAGAGGGTAAAAAGATTCACTTTCCTCAAGTTACCCCTGCCCAAAGGAGCACATTTTCAGCCCATTACTTCTACCACATAGAAAAGTGAGGACATAGTGATTAAGCACCTATCCTCTCCCCAGTTGTGTGGGATGCAACCTAAAAGACCCACTTCTTTTTCAACTCACTTAGAATACTGCTGGTTCTTAGTGGTTGGGTGGAAGTGTTTGGGAACAGGAAAAATAGACAAAAGCTCACAGAAACCAGGGAAGTCAAAAAAGGGCTACCAAATCTACAAGGTGCTCTCTGGAGTTCATTAGGGAGCCAGCCCAAAAGTCACATGGAACACCTTGTCTATAAATCCCCTACACTAGTCCATGGGCACCCCCAATTACCGAGCAAAGTTGTACTTTAGAAATGAAAAAGAAACATAAGAAACTATAAAACTCGCTGTTAAAAGTAAGTATTTTGTCAAATTCAGAATACTCATGCTATAATGGTGGCATATAAGTCACTTTTAGCTCTAGTATAAAGATTTAAAGATGAATTGTTAAATGTAACTGCACCTAATATAACCTGCTAATGGATACATAATATACATACATTTAAAGTGTGACATCAAAAATAAAATATAGATGGGGGAAACAATAGTGTAGAGTTTGTGTATGCAATTAAATTTAAATTGTTGTTGGCTTAAAATATACCATTATTTCTATAAGATATTTTATGTGAGTCTCATGTTCACTACACAGCGAAAATCTTTAACAGATACATAAAGGGTAAAGAGAAATAATCAAAGCTCACCAATTCAGAAAATCATCAAATCACAAAGGAAGACAGCAGGAAAGGAAAAAGAAAACAATGAGACTGCAAAACAGTCAGAAAACACTTAACAAACGGGGAATAGTAAGTCTATTTTTTATGAATAATTAACTGTGAATTGATTAAATTCTCCAAGTAAAAGACAGAGACTGAATAAAAAAAAAAAAAAAAAGGGTCCACTACATGCAGCCATTAGGAGACTCACCTCAGTTTTAAGGACTCACATAGACTGAAAGCAAAGGTAAGGAAAAAGATATTCCATGCAAGAGAAAACCCAAAAAGAACAGTGTAATTAAAAGAGAGGTAATAGATTTTAAGTCAAAATTTGTCACAATAAACAAATAAGACTATTATATAATGATAAAGAGGTTGATTCATTAAGTGATTTAACAATTGTAAATATATATGCACCAACATCAGAACACCTAATGTATAAAGCAGATATTAACAGATCTGAGGAAACAAAAATGGATAGCAACAAAGTGATAGTAAGGGGCTTCGATAACCTGCTTCCAACAAAGGATAGATTATCCAAACAGAAAATTCATAAGGAAACATTGGATTTGAACTTGACTTTAGACCAACTGGACCTAACAGACATATACAGAACCCTCCATGGAACTGTAGCAGAATACATACTCTACTCATAAACACATGGAAGATTTTCCAGTATAGTTATATGTTAAGCCACAAAACAAGAGTTAACACATTTTAAAGGGTTGAATTTATATCAAGTATTTTTTTCAGAATACACTGGTAGTAAACTAAAAATTAAAAATAAGAAGAGAACTAGAAAATTCAGAGATATGTAGAAATTAAGCACCATAATTCTAGGCAGCACAACATACCCAAATATATATGGAACAGCAATAGAAATTACATGTAGAAACAATACAGCAATAACCACTGACATTGAAATAAAACAAGTATCTCCAATAAACAACCTAAATGTATATATGTCAAAAAGCTGGAAAGAGGAAGAAAAAAAATTTTTAAACCCTAAAGTTAGTCAAAAGGAAATAACAAAGATCAGAGCAGAATTAAATGAAATAAAAGATTTTTAAAAATTAGAATTGACCAAAACAACTAGTTAATTGTTTAAAAAAATAAACAAAATTGACAAACCATTACTAGATTACAAAAAAAATAGAAGACAAAATCAGAAGTGAAAGAAGAGACATTACAACTAATATTACAAATACACAAAGGAGCATAAGAGACTACTATGAATAATTATATGCCAACAAATTGGATAGCTTAGAATAAATGGATAAATACTAGAAACATACAACCTACCAAGACTAAATCATGAATAAACAGAAAATCTGAACAGACCAATAATAAGAAAGATTTTGAGTTAGTAACCAAAAACCATCCAACAAAGAATAACTCATGACCAGATGACCTTACTGATGAATTTTGCCAAATATTTAAATAAGAAATAGTGACAGTCTATCTCAAATGCTTCCAAAAAATTGAGGAGTGGAGGACATTTTCAAACTTATGCTGTTATAAGGCACCAAATCAGAGGCATCTAAAGCAAAAATAAACAATAACATTGCCTCAAACTAAAAAGTTTGTGCACAGCAAAGAAAACAAAATGAAAATGAAACATACAAATTTGAAGTAAATATTTTTCAAACCATATATTTAAAAATGGGTCAATATTCTAAATTTATAAGAAACTCTTTAAAATATCAATAAAACATCACCCAATTAAAAATGGGCAAAAGAGCCAATAGATATGTTTCACAGGAAGACATACAAATAACCAAAAGTCATATGAAAAGGTGTTCTACATCACCAATTTTGAGTGAAATCAAAATCACAGTGAGATATTACTTCACACCTGTTGGGATTGATATCAAAAAGTTAAAAGATAGCAAGTATTGGCAAGGATGTTGAGAAAAGGGAATTCTTAGAAACTGTTGGTGGGAATGTAAATTGATACAGTCATTATGGAAAGCAGTATGGAAGTTCCTCAAAAATTTAAAAGTAGAACTACCATATGTTCCAGCAATCCCACTTCTGGGTATATATCCAAAAGAAATAAAATCAATACTGCAAATAAATATCTACAATCTCAGTGGTCTTTGCAGCATTATTCACAATAACCAAGATATGGAAACCACTTATGGGTCTGTTGACAGAGGAATGGATAAAAAATTATAATATGTATATATTACAATATCTAAGTATATATAATATTATTCAGACTTTAAAAAAGAAGGAAATTCTACCATTTGTGACAACATGGGTAAACCTGGAAGGCATTATGCTAAATGAAAATAAAGTCAGACACGGAGAAACAAATACTGCATGATATTACTTATATGTGGAATCTAAAAGCATCAAATTCCTAGAGAGTAGAATGATAGTTACCAGGCACTGAAGGGTGCAGAAATTAGATGTTGGTCCGTGGTTACACAATTTCACTTATAAGATGAAATGATTTCTGGAGACCTAATGTGCACCATGATGACTATAGGTAACTGATGACTATAGCTAAATTCACACATCCCAGATGTTTTTGCCAAGCACAAAAAAATGGGGTCATTATGTGAGGTGATGGATATGTTAATTAGTTTGATTGTGGTAATCATTTCACAGGGTATATGTATATCAAGACATCACATTGTGTTTCTTAAATATATATAATTCTTATTTGTCATCATACTTCAGTTAGAAAAAATTTACGTGAGAGATCCTGCAGTAATGGTAAAGTTCTGTACCTTGACTGTATCAATGTCAGTATCATGATTATGTTGCTGTACTGTAGCTTTGCAAAAGATTACTATTGGGATAAACTGAGTAAAGTGTCCAGGGGATCTCAATGTGTACTTTATTAAAACTGCATGTAGACCTATAATAATTTCATAATAAACACTTAATTTAAAATATGTTTTCTCTATTTTTATCTGTGTTTTCTGTAACTTTCAGATTTGAGGATTTTAATTAGTATTTTATTTCACTAATCCTATAGATTGATTTAGGAAAATTTCCTTTCTTTATAATGTTCAGTTTTTCTTTCATAGTTTTTGTATGTTTATTCTTAAAGTTATTACTAGTAATTATGACTAATTTTAATATGCTTTGATTATATCTAATGTCAATAAATTGTTAGTTATAACCTGGCATAAGATAAACACATGACAACTAGTTGATCTTAGTAATTTTGATATAATAGTGTATCCAGTTATATTAATGGCCTTTCTTTTTTTAATTTTTTACCAAGTAGAAACCTTTAGCAGTGGTCAGGATCTACAGAGCTACAACTTACTTTTCACCGCTGCATTTTGTTCTTGTTTGCTAATACTAAGATAGCATAACAAATGTTATAGATAGTGAGCTCAGAGGGTAGCTGTGAATTAGAAAATTTTAATAACAGGTTTTATGAAAGTGACTGATAGGTGTCCTATCACTGCAACTATGTACCCATCTGTCCTCAGACAAATAAACTGATCTCTCTATTCTCGGGTTTCCTTATTTATAAAGCAACTAAGAATGGGAGGAATTAATAATGGACATTGATGATGCTCTATATGTCTATAGTCCATTGATAATGGATTTTATGTGTATTTTGCATCCCCAGTGCACTCATTTCTTCTTCAAGTTGATAAACATCTCAGTTTATAAATCTCCTTAGCATTAGGACTTTCCAATGGAAGTTTTGGACTATAGGACATTTTTCAAGGTTCAGTACATCCAGCCATCTCCTGGGAGGCACTGTGAAATATTTTACATGTTCCTTGAGCA
Organism: Carlito syrichta; assembly: GCF_000164805.1. Classification (NCBI taxonomy): domain Eukaryota; kingdom Metazoa; phylum Chordata; class Mammalia; order Primates; family Tarsiidae; genus Carlito; species Carlito syrichta. The sequence continues at coordinate 787,517 of NW_007253174.1, forward strand.
CAGGTTATCCATCTTACTCACTCTTCTGTGTCCTAAAAATGTGGTTCTTAATCTCAGAGGAAGAATACAAGATTGAATTTTATTTGCCAAAAAATTTTGGCACCTGTCTCCAAAGTTTGGTTTATCTTTTCTGTGGTCATTAAAAACAACTCTTATTTTTTCTATATATGTCATACATCCAAATATCATCTAGCAGGTATGTTGATATAGACAAAAATATTTTGAACCATTGCTTAAGTTAGATACACATTCACTTTTGTTTATGTTTTTTTAACTTTACCAAGGAGCACTTAATATACCAAAAAACTGCAAATATTAAAAGTATATAATTTGTTAGTTTTGAACATGTTCACACACTTGTAAAACCATCACCAAAATCAAGGTAATAAATATATTTATCACTTTTAAAAGTTTGTCTAATTAAAAAATGGGCAACAGGCTCGGTGGCTCAGCCTGTAATCCCGTGCCTTGGGAGGCTGAGGTGAGTGGATTGCCTGAGCCCGCGGGTTTGAGACTGGCCTGGGCAATTTGGTGAGACCTCATCTCTACAATAAATCAAAAATTAGCTGGGTGTGGTAGTGCGCACCTGTAGTTCCGCTACTTGGTAGGCTGAAGTGAAAGGATTGCCAGAGCCCAGCAGGTAGAGGCTGCAGCTGTCAGGAGTGACCACTGCACTCTAATGTGGGTGACAGAGTGAGACTCCAACTCAAAAAAAAAAAAAAAAAAAGGCAAATAACTTGAATAGACATTTCTTCAAAACAGACATACACATGACCAACAGGAATATGAAACAGTGTTAAACATTGTTTATTATCTGGGAAATGCAAATTTATACACATTGAGATATCACTTCGTATCTGTTAGAATGGATATTATAAGGAAAAAGTGTTGGTAAGGATGTGGGAAAAAGGGAACACTTGTTCACTGTTGATGGGAATGCAAAATGGTGTTGCCATTATTGAAAACAATGTGGATATTCCTCAGAAAATTTAAAATGGAGCACTCATATGATCCAGTAATCCAACTTCTGAGTTTATATTCAAAAGCAGTAAAACCGTAGCCTTGAAGCGATATCTGCTCTCCCATGTTCATTGCAGCATTATTCACAATAGCCAAGATATATAAACCACCTATCTGTTGAAAGAATAATGCATAAAGAAAACATGGTATATATGGATATATAGCATTATTTGCTTTTAAAAAGGAAATATTGCCATTTGTGACAATATAAGTGAAGCTATAAGACATTATGCTAGGTGATATTAGCCAGACATAGAAAGAAAAATATTGCATTATTCCACTTATCTAAAATAGTAAAATTTATAGAAGCAGAGAGTACAATGGTGGTAACCAGGGCCTGAGGAGAGGAAGAAATGGTGAATTGTTCAATGGGCATAAAGCTTAAGTCATGCAAGATGAATAAGTTCTAGAGAATGACTGTACAACACAGTACCTATAGTCAATATTACTGTATTATACACAAAAATGCTTTAAGATACTAGGTCTCAAACTGTTTTCTTACCACACAATAAAATGGTAACATGGTGCTTTTCAGAGAGTAGTTAATCAAAATGTTATTGTATCAAAGTAAAATACTGCTTTTATATTCAACTTGGTAATTCTTAAAATAATTTTTAAGCCAAAGATTTGCTTTATTAATAGTTACAGAGTAGAGATTACCGGGAGCACTTTTCCCTCAAAGTATTGTTTGGAATTAAGAACAAAACTCTTAAAAAGAAAGGATTTTTTTCAACGTGGTTATTTAAATATATAGTATAGTTATATTCCACAGTGTATTGTACAGATTTAAAACCAAGTTATATATTTTTGTGATATTTGCCATGAACGTATTGTTATGAACAATACGTTCATATCAAATATGTATCACTGACTGATTAATTACCGATAAATTATTCTACTAAACAAAATCCCAGCTTTTCCTTTACTATAGCAACTGCAGTGGACATATCTTTATTATTCATACTGATATTTTTCTAGAGATCCTGACATGAGCACTGGTTTGTCAAAAAGAAATATTAAAAAAATAAAAAAACAGCCGGGCTCGGTGGCTCAGCCTGTAATCCCGCGCCTTTGGGAGGCTGAGGTGAGTGGATTGCCTGAGCCCGTGGGTTCGAGACCCGCCTGGGCGGCAAGACCTCATCTCTACAATAAATCAAAAAATCAGCTGGGCGTGGTAGCACATGCCTGTAATTCCGGCTTCTCGGAAGGCTGAGGCGGCAGGATCGCCGGAGCCCAGAAGGTCGAGGCTGCGGTGACCGGGAGCGGCCACTGCACTCCAGTCTGGGCGACAGAGTGAGACTCCAACTCAAAATAAATAAATAAATAAATAAATAAATAAATAAATAAATAAATAAATAAATAAAATAAAGATAAAAATAAAAAAACAAAAATTTGCAATCATTCGATGAATAGTACAGAACATAATGCTTCTCTACTCAAAACACTAAAAAGGCCTTATTGATGCCATTAGAGGTTTGTTAGAATGAAGAAAAACTGTTTTCTTAAAAATCGACTGCCAAATTGCAGAATTTAAATAATAAAAAATGTATCCAAAACATTCCTAATGTGTTAAAACACTACCTGACCCAATAGAATGCAACATTTACATGGTCTAGCTGAAACCAATCCCAAAGCGACCTGTATTGTACAACTATTTTATCTAGAGAATTTTTTATCACATGAATTCCAAAAGACAGAGTTTGAAAAATAAATGCGTTTAGTGATAATAAGCATTAAAAAAGTGTGTGTTTGATAATTTGAGTTTAATTTTCTATGTTTAGAGCATTTAAAATTTTTTTATCTCTTTTAACGATGTGGGGTACAATTCAGGCTTAGGTATATAAATGTCCATTAGGCAGGTACCCTTGTTGATGAGGTGTGCCCCTCCCTCCCATAATTTTTACTGTTGTAGTTTGCTTACTTTATTTTTCCTAGTCTTTGACTGCTTTTGTCTCGTCTCTATACTAAACATGAATATATATCTATTCTGTGACTTCTTATATTTGAATTATATAGCAACAATTCAGGAATTTTGCAAAGGAATTGTGTGAGGTAGAGAATCCATCTTATTTATTTCCGATTATCTTAATACTAGTTACTGAAGAGTATTTTCCCCTTCAGGTTTTCAGTGCAGCTAATGCATATTGGTTACGTATGTACTCTCAAAAGCAGTCATTATCTATCATGAGCTGTATGCAGTGGTTCATGCCTGTAATCCCAGCAATTTGGGAGGCTGAGGCAAGAGGATTGCCTGAGCCCATGGGTTCGAGACCAGGCAGGACAGCATGGCGAGACCTCCGTCTCTACAATAAATCAACAAAATTAGCCGGGCGTGGTTGCATAAAGTTGTAGTTCCAGCTACTTCGGAAGGCTGAGACAGAAGGATCTCGTGAGTGCTGCAGATGGAGTCTGTGGTGCCCGTGAGCATGTCACTGCCCTCCAGCCTAGGCCACAGAATGAGACTCCCATTCAAAACAAACAAACAAACAAACAAAAATATCTATCATGACTTTTCCATCTGAGAAGCTTCTAAAACATACCAATGCCAGAGCCCCACTTCCAAAAATTGGTCTAGGGCAGGGCCAAGGTGCTGACTTTTTTTTCTTTTTTTTCTTTTAGGATCAGGGCATACAAATACATTTCTGTTACATGGACATATTGTATAGTAGTGGGGATTGATTCTCAGATGGCCGATTTTCTAAGAATGAAAACATGTCCTTTGCAAAAACATGGATGGAGCTGAGGACATCATCCTAAGTGAACTAACTCAGAAACAGAAAACTAAACATTGAATGTTCTCATTCATATGTGGGAGCTAAGTGGTCATAAAGATGGAAATAATAGACTCTAGGATGCAAATAAGGATGGAAGGTAGATCCAAGTTCAGAAATTACCTGTTGAGTGTTGGCTTTTTAAATTTTATAAACACGGGGTACATGTTAGGATTTGTTACTTAAGTATATTGCACAAAGGTGAGGTTTGGTCTTCTGAGTTGTCCCTACTCCCAGTAGTAAGCATGGTACCCCACGGGTGGTTTTGTATCCTTTATCCTTCCCCCACTCCTTCCCTTCATTTTTCAGCAGTGCCCAGTGTCTGTTGTTCCCATTCTGTGCCTGTGAGTGGCCAAAGTTAAGTGCCCACTTATGAGTGAGAACATGCAGTATTCAGATTTTTGTTTCTGTGATAATTCACTTACAATGATGGCCTCCAGCTGCATCCATGTTTCTGCAAAGCACATAATATTGTTCTTCATTATAGCTATGAGGTATTCCATAATGTATATGTGCCAGGTTTTCTTTATCCAGTCCACCATTGATAGGCAAATAGGTTGGTTCCATATATTTGCTATTGTGAATAGTGATGCAATAAACAATGTATGCAGGTGTTTTTTGTTTGTTTGTTTGTTTTTTGCAGACTGATTGATGTTCCTTAAAGGAATAGCAACAATATGGAACCAACCTATTTGCCCATCAATGGTGGACTGGATGAAGAAAAACTGGTACATACACATTGTGGAATGCCGCAAAGCTACAATGAAGAACAATATTATGTCATTTGCAGAAACATGGATGCAGCTGGAAGCCATCATGGTAAGTGAATGGTAACTCAGTCTTATTTATTTTTATTTTTTTTGAGAAAGCTGGATTTATTGAGAGGGCAGAAAAGCTCCCACAGTGGAAGGGTGACCAGAAGGGGTTGCCCCAGGCTTTTTAATCGTCTGAATTATTTGGCTTGTGGCCAGGTGGAGCTGCTCTACCTTACACTGGTGGAGTTTAAATCCATTCTATTTTAGGCTAGCTGAAATGGAAAGTTATTTAATATCTCTATACTTCAGTTTCCTTACTCAGAACATCAGCATCTTCATAGTTCCTAACACATACAGAAACCTTTAGAATTATAGGAAAATGCAGAAACAAGTAAACGTAATGAAGAAAGTATTTGGAATAAAAAAATGTAAATGTCCAAGGGAAAGTGACAACTGCACGTTAAAGGAATTCTGAGATATTTTATGACATTGAAAGTGCAAGGGATAAAATGTTGGAATCTGACACAAACTTAGAAGAAAGAGGCAATTTGCCTCACTTTGTATTCCAGTTATATAATGAGAAGAGTTCAAGCAGTGTTCCAACTACTCATAATATTTTTACAAAGCTATAACTACTTTAATTTAATCTATGTTTCTGATGTTTTATCTTAAAGTATGATAAACATATATGTATATCTTAGTTTTACTATTTTTTATAATCCTACTCATTTATAAACACCAAAAGGATTTCAAGGATTTTACAAAAAATTTGTACATTGATCATTAACTATAAGATTACTTTTCTCCTTGAGAGTAAACTATTGGAAGCCACTGAAATATATTCATTCAAATCCTTTCTAAAATTATAGTGTTCATCAAATGAGAATGGGAAGAAGGAAATGAAAGATAATATTACTTTTCCCAATGATGTCATCAAGTACTGATAATGATGGCTCTTCTAATCATAAATTAATTTTGAAAAATGTAAAGTATTAGAAATAGTTGTACATGTTTTGTTTACCTGCATCAAAAATGTGACCTGAATTTAGATATGTGTATATGTGTATGCTGTATTTAAGAATTATATAATCTGACTTACATTTGTTTTTTATGTCACAGAGTTTATTTTTGAGTTGTAATTTTTATCCAGTAAAAAATGTATTGTTTTATTTCTTTTCTATAATTTAAGGTTTCATAGTAATCAATATCTCTATCTCTCTCTATATATTTCATCTAATATAAAAATTATGCTAACATCATTGTATCCTTTTGAAGTAATTTTGATACTAGTTATTATATTAAAAGGTTGCATCTGTTAAAAAAATCCCAATTCATTCCTTATATGAACATTTAACATTTGAACCAAAATAAAAGATTAAGTATTGCAGACTTAAGAGTTTAAGAGAATGAGAAAGAACTTAGTAATCAAAGCACTAAGAAAACCATAATAGAGATATATCTGCTTGGTAACAAACGAGGAAGGGTCAATATTTACCAATGATTGTAAATAATGAAAATAACAAGCTCATTCTAGAGAACTAAATTTTCAAAAAGTGGACGTGATTAGTAAGAACCTCTGAGCAAAGAGTCACAACTGAAAATGTGAGAAAATATTTGACAGATTTAAATATTATCAAGAATAAAATGAAACATTAGATAACCTATTCTTTGAATTCGGTTCTGTGTTTTTTTTGTTTGTTTGTTTTTTGAGTTGGAGTCTCACTCTGTCGCCCAGACTGGAGTGCAGTGGCCGCTCCCGGCCACCGCAGCCTCGACCTGCTGGGCTCCGGCGATCCTTCAGCCTCAGCCTTTCGAGTAGCCGGAATTACAGGCACGCGCTACCACGCCCGGCTGATTTTTTGATTTTTTGTAGAGATGAGGTCTCGCTGCCCAGGCGGGTCTCGAACCCGCGGGCTCAGGCAATCCACTCACCTCAGCCTCCCAAAGGCGCGGGACAGGCTGAGCCACCAAGCCCGGCTATTTTTTAACTCTTTTGTAGAGATAGAGTCTTACTATGTGGTCCAGGCCTTAAGCATTCCTCCTGCCTTGGCTTCCCAAATTGTTGGCATTAAAGGCATGAGCCACCATGCTCAGTTCAAACTGTTAATATATAAAATCATAAATGATTAAAAATCAAAGCTTCATAAAAATATATACATGAATAATTTATTCATCCCTACTTCTTTCTCCCAGTCCTCATGCCCAAGGATTCTTGGTTGTTAACTGCTTTTGTAGTACAGGAAGGCTTTAAGAAAGAGCAAAGTAATCCTAAATTCATACATTTTTCAAGCCAAAGCATGGGTTGAAAATGAATTTTGAGCTGGGCTCGGTGGCTCAGCCTGTAATCCCACGCCTTTGGGAGGCTTACGTGAGTGGATTGCCTGAGCCCACGGGTTCAAGATTCGCCTGGGCAGCGAAACCTCATCTCTACAATAAATCAAAAAAAAACAAAAAACAAAAAACCAATCAGCCAGGCGTGGTAGCGCATGCCTGTAATTCTGGCTACTCGGAAGACTGAGGTGGAAAGATCACTGGAGCCCAGCAGGCGAGGCTGCGGTGGCCGGGAGTGGCCACTGCACTCCAGTCTGGGCGACCGAGTGAGACTCCAACTCAAAAAAAAAAAAAAAAGAAAAGAAAAAAAGAAAATTAATTTTGAAAACATTGTAGAATATTTTATTTTTTGTTGGCACAAGAGTGATGAAGCCAAAACCAAAGCTCAAAATTGGGCACAATGTCGGGTGTCCAAAATGGCAATGTTGATTTAAGCCACAATCATGTTCACCTGTTTTATGAAAGTCCTGCCATTCCTTGAGATGTGGGGTACCCAAACTTAGAGTTAAAGACATGTGAGCTTCTCAAGCCTTCAATTTTCCCAAGCATTCTTACTAATAATTCAATTATTCCTTCCATGTCTGTTAAGGTTGTTACCCCTTTTTGAAGCCACTCCCTCTGCCTCTACTTTCCTTACATTTTTAGTTTTCCTCAAGTCTACAAATAGCTTTCAATCTCAGCAAATGTTAGAACTCAAATACAAAGCAAAATACAAAGAAAGTCATACTTTAAAAAATTGTAAAGCTTTATAATTTATATCCTCAAAATCTATGCTGGAGTAAATTCTGAGGCTATTTGGCAAGAAGAGAAGGGATCATAATTTTATATTTTACTGCATTTGTACATGCATGTGTGTTTTCTGAAATTTTAAGACTTATTGTATTGCTTTGATTGGTTAGCCATGGTTCTAAGAGTTTGTGCATTATGTTTATAAAACTTTGAATTCAAGAGTGTTTCACAATAAAAATAGTTGAGTTGCCATAATTTATTGGTGAAATATAGCCAAAGAAATACAGAAACATTATAAAATATGTTTTTTTAAAATTTGCAATATTTGACCCTAATGGTGAAATAACATTAATTCCTGAACACTCAAATTCCTACTGATATCTAACAGATAGAGGAGGCCTTTTGAAAATCAAATGATTAGTAAAGGTTTGTTCCTAGTGTGCCTTCAGATAGCCCAGTGAGAATACTTGGAATTATCACCAGTTCCTCATTGTATAATTAGAATACTTCCTAAAAATTAGCAGACTACTCATATTGGTATATAACAGACAAAATTTGGGTCCTTATTATCACAAGAAGGAACAAATAGGAGAAAGACAAATAATTTTTTTTGAAAGATTTTTTTCATGTGATTTTACGTAAACAAACCTATTCACTTTTTTTAATGCACAAAAACCGAGAGAGAGAGAGACAAATTTCGATTTCATCAATAGATGATAAGTTTAAGCTCATGGTCATTCAAATTTCAGTTGCTATTTCAGATGGTTCCACTAAAGCAAATTAGTTCAGTTTATTTTTTTTAAGACCATGACATATTTATTGTTATTAAAATACTTTTAGATTGTCCAGTTAAATTGTTTACAGTTTACAAAGCAATTTAAAGCCATTATTGTGCATGATCCGACAATGCAGCTCAGCAAGAGAATATATATTATTAACCCATCTTTACAAAGAGGCACCAATTCTCCAAGGAGTTAAGAAGTGTGCCAGATGAAAATGATAAGAAGTGACCCAACATTAGAGATTTGTTACAAAGGTTTCTTTATTGATTTGTAACAATATATTTGGCACTTGAAAATAATCAGATAGGTGAGGAGTAGATGCTGTGCTATCTCTTTCATACTTGCAAATATTTGAGGAAAGTTTATTTCTGTAGGCATCTTCTTTCTAGGGAATGCTTTATTGCCTCTATGCCATTATATGGAAAACACTAGAAATGGTGTGCTTTTATGGGGCAAAATACTTCATCACCATACAGGCTGAGTATATTCTTCTCTAGTTATGTCAAAGTTGAATCCACAGGGACCATGAGCTTCCTCATTACGCTGGGAGGGTCTCATGTTTGCTATCCTATATTGATAACATCAGGCCAATAAACTTGAAGAGTAGGATGTAGTGAATTCCCGCAGGGGATGAGAAAAAATAAAGGCTTGTGAAACACATCCAGTTCACTTGTAAATAAAGTTTTATTGGAACACATTCATGCTGATTAACTTACATATTATATATGACTAACTTCATGTATTAATGACAAAGACAAATAGCTGTGATATGGCCCCCCACAAAGTCAAAAACTTTTAGTATCACTTTATAAAAAGAAATTTGCCAACAGCTACTCTAGATGGATTGATAAGACACTTTATGCCAGAGAAAAAGCCATAAATTCCTGCAATCCCTCAGTGAATGTATTGAATTGTAGTAGTCTAAATTATGTAGAGCATCCTGTTATTCCAATGATATCTTACACCTTCTTGCCATAAGACAAAGTCACAATGATATTGTTTTCATTCAAAATTTAAAGAATACACACACACACACGCACACACACACACACAGGATTGTATATATTCTCCCATTTGGTTGTGCTGAACCTGTCTACTTACTACACAATCCAAAAGGTTTTAGACTTAAAACAATACAGGGCTTTCTACTTCTATAAGGCTAAAGCAAAAGCATCACTTTGGGAGGCCAAGGCAAAGGGATTGCTAGAGCTCAGGTGTTTGAGACCAGTTTGGGCAACTTGGTGAAACCTCATCTCTAAAATAAAAAATAAAAAAATAAGCCAAGTGGGGTGGTGCGTGCCTGTAGTTCCAGCTACTTGGAAGGCTGATGTGGAAGGCTGACCTGAGCCCAGCAGGTCAAGGCTGTGGTGGCCATGAGTGTGCCACTGCACTCCAGCCTAGGCAACAGAATGAGACTCTGACTCAAAAACCAAAAACAAAAACAAAAGCATAACTGTAATTGGTTTTTATTAGCCAGCAATCCAAAAAATCTGAAAATGCTTAATGTGTCCATAGCAAGTTAGGAGGTAATAAGGAATGGTCAAACAATTCTTAATAGGAAAAAGTAATAAAAATATTTCTGGCTGAAATTCTCCTAACTAGAATTGTTCTACTCTATTGCAGGTCATATCTTTTTGCTTTTGGAATTGTAGCAGCAAAGCAGTACATATAATCCTTATGTCAATATATTATGAGATACCATTGTGAGACAAGAGCAATTTTTTAATTTTCCTCACAAATGATTATGTGAAATTTTGCATAAGGCCTAAAGTCTGAGATAATTAAGGTGAGACAACACAGGGAAAGATATTCATGCTTTTTGGAGTAATTGTGAATAATTGACCTACATAATATGTCTGGAAATATCAATACACTTATCTTATGTCTATTAACAGCATCCATTTAGAGTTAATTTTTGTGTATGGTGATAGGTAGGGGTCCTGTTTCAATTTTCTGCATGTGGTGCAGTCATAAATAAGGACAAACATATGGACTTTGCAGCAACTTGGATGGATTTAGAGTCGATTATACTCAGTGATCTATCACA
>NW_007253174.1:797971-801908 GCF_000164805.1 Carlito syrichta
GGATTGGCAGTTGAGGGAAACTGCTAGGGGAGGGAGGGGCATACCTCATCAACAAGGGTACCTGCATAATCAATGTTTGTATACCTAACCCTGAATTGAACTCCACATCTTTACAATAAAAAAAGGAAGTATCGCCGGGCTTCGTGGCTCAGCCTGTAATCCCGCACCTTTGCGAGGCTGAGGTGAGTGGATTGCCTGAGCCCGCGGGTTCAAGACCCGCCTGGGCAGCGAGACCTCATCTCTACAATAAATCAAAAAATCAGCCGGGCGTGGTAGCCTGTGGTTCCAGCTACTTGGAAGGCTGAGGCGGAAGTATCGCCAGAGCCCAGCAGGTCGAGGCTGTGGTGGCCGGAGCGGCCACTGCACTCCAGTCTGGGCGACATAGTGAGACTCCAACTCAAAACAAAACAAAAAAAAGGAAGTATCTAATATACCAGATGTTGCTCTAAGATCTTTGCTTGTATTAACTAATTCAGTTCTTAACAATTCTTAAAGTAGATATAGTTTTGATCCCAATTTTAAAAACAGAGAAATTCAACCATACAAAGGTTAAGTAATTGGTCCAAGTTCACACAACTAGAAAATGTTTGCTATGATTTGAATGTGTTACCTCCAAAATTAGGTGATAGTATTAAGAGGGGAGGTATGATAATATTAACAGGTGATTGGGTCTGAGGGCTTCTCCTTAGTGAATGGGATGAAGGTTCTTGTTAAAGAGGTTTCAGGCAGCATTCAACTCTCTTACTCTTTTGAAGACATAAACTTCCTCCCCTCCAGAGCCGTCACCAGACAACTGAACATACCATTGTCTTGGTCTTCTACTTCTTAGCTTCCAGAAAAGTGAAAACAAAATTTCTGTTTGTTAATAAATTATCCAACCTCAGAAATTTTGTTGTAGTAACACAAAGTAGACTAAGACAGTGATGGAACAAGAATTTGAAAAAAAAGAGTCTGATGCTATGATCAAAATTTTATGTATCTATCTGCCTTTTAAACTGCGTAAAAGTTTGAGAGACAGGAGAAATGATGTGTATTTCATAGTTTTTAGATTCTTTTATGTAGATAAATAAGAGAAATCCAATAGATAAATTCATTTGCTTCATCTCTATTCAATACATGTGAAAATTCCAGCAGTTTTCATTACTAAATAATTTTCATTAAAAAATAAACTACATAGAAAAATACTAAATGTTAAAGTCAAAATTTAGACAACTTATTATATATATTAACATTTATATCCAATAGAAGTTTTGGATAATGATTATATACGAAATTTTATTATTCAATCTATTAAAAAATCCTTAATCATGTAATTCATTTTTATACAGTTATCTCTTTGCAAGTAAAAATTATGATATTCAATTTTCTTTGTTTACCATGATATAGGTTAAACAATTTATTGATAATTTAACTAAAAGGTAGATGCGGTAGCTGATAAGTGGTCAGAGCTATAGAAATAATTCTTCTGATTCTCATTCTTATTATGCCACAGGCAAGCAAACATCTGTTGATACCTGTCATCACAGATATCAGTCATTTTGTTAATTTTTTCTTGTTTAGTATTCCCCACAGTCATTACTGATCATGTGATGTCCATTATAATTTGGTTCCTATGCCTTATATGATGATCTTTTGTTTCATTTGTCTCCTCTATTGGGGTCATTAGTGTGTTGACATTGAGTTAGCATGTCACCAGGCATCTGGCCTGCTGGTTCTTATCAGTCACAGTGTCATAATGTAAACTTTTAACAATGCCCAAATTTCAACCTCTACATTGCACAAATAAACAAATTCTGGCACACTATAAAAATACACTTAAAAGAACATTGAGAGAGAATGAGTCAGTTAAACTGAGAATATTGTGCTTAATATATACATGTTCAACGTATATACTATGAAAATGATTATAACTAAAAACTGAAACTCAAATTTATTACATGTTTACTATCATAATATGCATAATTATTCAAAATGTGAAACTTTTACCCCTCAAAATGTATGACTTTAAAAGTGTATTTTTCTTCCACTTTCTCAAAGCTGCCTATATCTATCTATCTATCTATCTATCTATCTATCTATCTATATAAAGTTTTTAAAAAGTTAGCTTCTATAGAATATTTAGGAATGGTTTCTGTTAAAAAATGTAAACTAATTTCAACTAACGTTTGCATTAGTACAAACTTTGCATATATTTGACTACAGATAAATAAAATAAAGCTAAACTTAGTTTTATGTCAAGTTTTCACATAGTTCATTAGAATTTATAAAATGATTTGAAGCAAAAAATAATTAAATCTGTAAATAATATCTAAAATGTCATAAGATTTTAATCTAAAACATCATGAGACTTGCATTTTAACTTATTTCTAGATTTCAAAGAAAATAAAAAGCAACTTTTAAATAAGAATTGTAAACTTCTTTAAGCCAATATAGTGCAACAGGGATCATATTTATCCTCTAATATAAAACAAATAAAAATTATGCAGAAAATATCTCTAACAATGATTTTCTTATGTTAGACTTCAGATAAGACAGAACAATGATCCTGATAAAGGGCGAATAAGTTAAGCCATACAATTCTCAAGCTTATGGCCTGGATAGAATTAGGAGGCTGACATGGAAGGAAAACCCAAGCCAATCACAACACTACCTGATTTGAAGAGAGAAAATAGGAAATCTTGAAAGGTCAGGAAAATATATTCCACAGAATAGAGTACTAAAAAGAAGAGAGAAGCATAGAGAGATTTTCAAGAAACATCTTGAAAAGGTCAAGTCTGTCTTCAGTTTTCAGCTCACTATTAATTAACAAAGGAATGTAAGGAGACATTGAAATCATAAAACAGATAACAGAAAGTAGAGAGAACATTTCCAAGGATCAACAGGGTCAGGGAAAGTTCACGTTCCCAAGAGTCAAAGTGGAAAATATAATTCACAGGACATCCTGAAAAGTTCTTAGAAAGATGTTGTCTCAGCAGAGGGTAAAAATGACCCTAGACTAAAAGTTGCTGTTTCCTCAACCAACCCTATAAAAAATACTGAAAAGAGTCTACTGTTTTCAATTAAGTTAGCTTTGTACCAGAACAAATTAAAGAATGTTTATATGAATATACGATATCAACCACCCAGGAACAGCAAAATTCACGGTGTTTGGCATCCAATCCAAATTTACCCAGCATGTATAAAGGCAAAAATATGACACACAATAAACAGAAAAAAATCTGATGAATTAAAACAGTTAATAAATTACACCAATGATAAAAACTGTAAACAATGACATAAAATCAGTTATCATTACTCTCTTCTATATATTTAAGAAAGTAGTGAAAGGAGAGAACATGCTAAGTAGTGATGTAAGATTTATTTATTTATTTATTTGAGTTGGAGTCTCACTCTGTCGCCCAGACTGGAGTGCAGTGGCTGCTCCCGGCCACCGCAGCTTCGACCTGCTGGGCTCCGGCAATCCTTCCGCCTCAGCCTTCCAAGCAGCTGGAACTACAGGTGCGTGCTATCACGCCTGGGTAATTTTTGATTTATTGTAGAGATGAGGTCTCACCAAGTTGCCCAGGCGGGTCTCGAACCCACGGGCTCAGGCATTCCACTCACCTCAGCCTCTCAAAACACGGGATTACAGGCTGAGCCACCTAGCCTGGCTGTAAGATATATTTAAAAATTAAACATCTAAAGATTAAAAATACAATGTGTGAGATTAAAAAAATACACTAGAGTATACTAGAAAACAGACCTTGCATATATATATATATATACACATATACATATACATATATATGTATATATAAGTATATGTATATGTATATGTATGTATACATTAAATGAACACTTACTCAAGATAAAATGCAAAAAAATCACAGAGGACTAATGGCAAGATGGCGATGGGGCAACCTGGTCTGTGAAACCCTCTGCAAAGGAGAACTGCAGT
>NW_007253174.1:802054-987110 GCF_000164805.1 Carlito syrichta
CACCGTCGCAGCCACCGCCGCCGCAGCCACCGCCGCCGCAGCCACCGCCGCCGCAGCCACCGCCGCCGCAGCCACCGCCGCCGCAGCCACCGCCACCTCCGCCGGTATCACATCGCGCCACCCAGGCCAGAGGTGATCCACGACTTCAGTCCTTGAAGCCCCTTCAGGGAAGATCTGCTGGGATCACTGCCACCTCTCCTGCGACCGAGACATCCTGCCTGCCGTTAGTCTCCTGTCTGTGCCCTGAGGCAGGCATCCATCTCCAGTCTCTGCCGGTTTCTGTCCAGCTCCACCCCCTCTGGGATGAGCAGCTGAGATAGCACCACCTGCTGGCGATTCCAGGTAATGACACCGAAACGGGAGAAACAAGCTTGAAAAAGACTTAGGCCAGAGTGGTGAACGGAGGGTGATCTGACTGTCCTTCACAGCAGACCAGGGGCAACTGACCCCAACTTCAAACTAATTTACCAGCTTGAAAAGAAGGTTAGAAATCAGAACTGAAAGGACATTGGACTTAAACGAAGTCTCAGAGTGTGCTTCATTGATTCTGTAAGTTTAATGACTTAAATCTCTTCCTACTGTATTGTTCCTTTTTTTTCCTCTTCCTTTTCTTCTCCCTGTAAACCATATCTTTGTATAGAGGAACAGCACACCAATAAGGTGGTTGGTTAGCTTGTATTTAGCATCACTATATGTTTTATTTATTTTTTGTATGGGAGTTGGTTTGTCTGTAGCTGTGGTCTATTGTTTTTATCTGTTTTGGTATAGGTCTCTCTCTCCATTTGTTGGCACACGTTTGTTTCCCCCCTTACTCCTTTATCTCTCCACACCCCTCTTCAACCCACTGTCTGCTCCATTCTCTTCCCTCTGCTAACCACATTTTATTTCAGGGAGTAAACCTACAGCCCCACTGCATGGACAGATTACAAGGCAGTGGGAAGTGGGTTCCAGATTATCCACACACCTGTCAGCGAAAACCAGGACGTTCAGATAGATTTTGAATCACAGCTCCCCCCTTAAGTGAATCTCAAAACTGCAAAAAGACCACCCCCAACCTACAGTGCAACTCTAGAATCGAACAAAGTAAGAGGGCATATATAAAGAATAGGAGGTTGAACAAACAGAAGTAAAACCAATCCCTTTACCCCTGAATAACAGAATTAAAGAAGACGGTGACATGGAGGGAAGGAAAAAGTAGGGAGGGGGAAAACTACACAAATGAGAAAAACCAAAAGAAGAATATAGGTCTCACACAGACCCCTGGGAGATCAGATACTGAGAAAACAGATTCTGGAAACAAACAATGAAGAGCCCCTAGAATGACTGGTCACATGCAACAAACCCAGACATGAAGACATTAATGGAGAGAATTAAAAAATTGAGGAGAGACAAGAGGAAAATAGGAAGGAGCTGATGTCAGAAATAACAGCAGTAAAGAATACTGTGATGGAAATGAATAACAGACTAATAAGCATGGAAAGCAGAATTAGTCAAGCAGAAAAAAGAATCTCAGAGCTCGAAGACCAAAACACAGAACTAACCCAAACTGTCAAAAGCATAGAAAAGAAGCTCAAAAAGACAGAACAAAACCTGCAAGAGATGAATGATCACTTCAAGAGACCAAACCTAAGAGTAATTGGGCTTCCTGAGGCAGAGAGAGAAACAGAAGCCACACTGGAACAAACATTTCATGAAATCATTCAAGAAAACTTGCCTCATCTCATCAAGGATGAAAAAATTCAAACACAAGAGATTCAGAGAACCCCTGCAAGACAACAAATGAGAAGACCAACTCCCGGACACATAATAAACAAAGTAGGTATAAAAGTTAAAATCCTAAAGGCAGCAAGAGAAAAAGACCTACCAGGGAAGACCAATTAGAATAGCAGCAGATTTATCCACAGAAACCCTTCAGGCTAGGAGAGCCTGGAGCCCTATCTTCAAAGTTCTAAAAGAGAAACAATTTCAACTGAGAATAACCTACACAGCCAAACTAAGCTTCATTAGTGAGGGAGAATTGAAATCTTTTCCAGATATCCAATCCCTAAGAACCTACGCTGCCACCAGACTACCTCTACAAGAAACACTTAAGAAAAAGAAAAAAGAACAACAATATTCTTCACAAGAGTACAGGCAAAAGATAAAAACGCACATGAGCCAACTCCAAAACCCAAAGAAAGACAACAAACAAACAGGAACAACTCTGTAAGACCTGTATGACAGCGATCAACTCATGCATTTCAATTATTAACCTAAATATGAATGGACTAAATGCACCACTGAAAAGACATAGAATGGCAAAATGTATAAAATATCATCAGGCAACAATCTATTGCCTTCAAGAGACTCACCTCACTAGATAGGACACCCACAGACTCAAAGTAAGAGGGTGGGAAACAAACTTTCAGGCGAATGGAATACAAAAGAAAGGAGAAGTAGTGATCTTAATTTCAGACAAAATACCCTTCAAGCTATTAAAAATAAAAAAAAATACAGAAGGCCACTACATAATGATAAAAGATTCAATCCATCAACAAGAAGTATCTATCCTAAACATATATGCACCCAACATAGGTGCGTCAACTTTCATAAAGCAACTTCTAGGAAAACTAAAGAAAGATATTGACTCTAGCACCATCATAACTGGGGACTTTAATACCCCACTCACAACCCTAGACAGATCATCAGAACAAAATTCAGAAAGGAGATCCGGAACCTCAATGTGACTTTGGACCAAATGTACTTAATTGATACCTACAGAACACTCCATCCAAAGACCACAGAATACACATTGTACTCATCACCGCATGGAACGTATTCTAAGATCAACCACGTAATTGACCATAAACCAAGCATAAGCAAATTTAAAAGGACAGAAATTCTACCATGCACCTTCTCAGACAACAGTGGAATAAAAATAAACATTGACACCAACAAAGTCCCCCAAAACCCACAAAGACATGGACACTAAACAGCATGATGCTAAACAACTCCTGTTTCAATGATGAAATCAAAACAGAGATCAAAAGATACCTGGAAACAAATGAAAATGAAGAAATATCTTACCAAAATCTCTGGGACGCCTTGAAAACTGTAGTAAGAGGGGAATTTATATCCCTACAAACACACATGAAGAAAATGGAAGGAACACAAATTAATAACTTCACAAGCCACCTAAAGAAGCTGGAAAAGTAAGACAACAAAAACTCTAATTTCAGCAGAAGAATCCAGATCACCAAAATAAAAGCCCAAATCCAGGACATAGAAGACAAAATGATAATACAAAAAATCAATGAAACAAAAAGCTGGTTCTTTGAAAGGATAAACAAGATCCATGGTCCCCTAGCTAGACTGACCAAGAAAAAACTAGAAAAAAACCAAATAAGCACAATCAGAAACATAAAAGATGAAGTCACATCTGACCCTGAAGAAATACAAAAGATCATTAGAGACTACTACGTACACTTGTATGGAAACAACCTGAAAACCTTAAGGAAATTGAGGACTTTCTGACATCACACAACCAACCTAGATGGAACAAGAAAAAATTGAGACCCTAAATAGACCAATAACAATCAAGGAAATCAACTACGTAATAAGAAAACTTCCTACAAAAAAAAGCCCTGGTCCAGATGGCTTTCCAGTAGAATTCTACAAGACATTTAAGGAGGAGCTGATACCAATCCTACTGAAGGTATTCCAGGTGATTGAAAAAGATGGAACTCTCCCCAAATCATTTTACGAAGCCAACATCACATTGATACCCAAGCCAGGTAAAGATCCTACAAAGAAAGAGAACTACAGGCCAATATCTTTGATGAACATAGATGCTAAAATTCTCAACAAGATCCTAGCAAACAACAATCCATCTCAAAAATCCATCCATCATGACCAAGTAGACTTCATTCAACAATCCATCTCAAAAATCATCCATCATGACCAAGTAGGCTTCATTCCTGGGATGCAAGGCTGGTTCAACATTCGTAAAACCATAAATGTAATTAAATACATCAACAGATGTCAAAACAAAACCCACATGATTATATCATTAGATGCAGAAAAAGCTTTTTATAAAATCCAGCACTCCTTCTTGATAAAAACCCTTGAACATCTAGGCATACGGGTAACATACCTCAAAATAGTAAAAGCCATCTATGAGAAACCCACAGTCAGCGTACTCCTAAATGGACAAAAATTGGAACCATTTCCCCTGTAAACTAGAACAAGACAAGGATGCCCACTCTTACCCCTCCTGTTCAACATAATATTGGAAGTTCTGACTCGAGCAATCAGAGAAGAGGAGGCAATCAGGGGTATCCAAATAGGAAAAGAGGAAGTCAAGTTATCTCTCTTTGCAGATGATATGATTGTGTACCTTGAAAACCCAAGAGAATTGATCAAAAACCTCCTTACACTGATAAAGGATTTTGGCAAAGTCTCAGGATACAAAATAAATGTACAAAAGACAATCACATTTCTCTACACCAATAATAAACAAACAGAAACACAAATAATAAACACAATTCCATTCACAATAGCCACAAAAAAATGAAATACCTTGGCATCTTCCTAACCAGAGATGTGAAAGACCTTTATAATGAAAATTATAAAACACTGCTCAAAGAAATCAAAGATGACACAAACAAGTGGAAAAATATCCCATGCTCATGGATTGGAAGAATCAACATTGTGAAGATGTCCATCTTACCTAAGGCAATCTACAAATTCAATGCAATACCCATCAAATTACCAGCAACATTTTTCTCAGACCTAGAAAAGACAACACAGGAATTCATTTGGAAACACAAATGTCCAAGAATAGCCAGAACAATCCTCAGCAAAAACAAAACAAACAAACAAACAAAAAACAAAGCAGGTGGTATCACATTACCTGACTTCAAACTTTACTTTAAAGCTACAATCATCAAAACAGCTTGGTATTGGTATAGGAATAGGCATATAGAACAATGGAATAGAATTGAGATTCCAGAAGCAAAACCTCAATGTCTTAACCAACTCATCTTCGGCAAGGCCTCCACCACCTACCATGGGGAGAGGAGAACCTATTCAGTAAATGGTGCTGGGAAAACTGGCTGACCACATGCAGAAGATTGAAACAGTACCCCTATCTATCCCCATGCACAAAGGTTAACTCCAAATGGATCAGAGACCTAAATGTAAAACCTCAAACCATAAGAACCTTAGAAAATGAAAGACATACCCTCATGGAAATCGGAACTGGTATCCAATTCCTGAACAAAATTCGAAACCCACAGGTCATAAGAGAGAAGATAGACAAGTGGGACCTTATTAAACTGACAAGCTTCTGCAAAGCCAAAGAAACCATCAAGACAGCAGGGAGACAGCCTACAGACTGGGAAAAAGTATCTGCCAACACCAGGTCTGACAAAGGCTTAACATCCTGGATCTACAAGGAACTAAAACCTGCTGAAAAGAAAAAAAAACAACCCCATTATCAAATGGGCCAAAGATATGAACAGACACTTCACAAAAGAGGACATCCGAGCAGCCAACAAACACATGAAGAAATGTTCAACATCACTAATCATCAGGGAGATGCAAATCAAAACCACACTGAGATACCACCTAACTCTAGTCAGAATGGCAATTATCAACAACTCAAAAAATAACAGCTGCTGGAGAGGGTGTGGCGAAAAGGGAACACTTCTATACTGTTGGTGGGAGTGTAAACTAGTGCAACCTCTGTGGAAAGCAGTATGGCGATTCCTAAAGGCTCTAAATATCAACCTCCCATATGATCCCGCAATCCCCCTACTGGGAATATCCCCTGAAGACCTCAAATCACTCTATAAAAAAGATACTTGCACATTTATGTTTATCGCAGCGTTGTTCACAATAGCAAGAACCTGGAAACAAACTCTTATCAATAGGGTGCCTGAATGAAATGTAATTGTACACCTAACCCTTAACTGTACCCCACAAAACCATAATAAAAAATATTGATTATGAAAAAAATAAAAAATAAAAAAGTACCAAATCTCTAGTACCAGAACAAGATAAAATAATCTGACATAGGATTCAAAAACTGAAAATCTCATCTCTACAATAAATCAAAAAACATTAGCCGACGTGGTAGCGCACGCCTGTAGTTCCAGCTACTTGGAAGGCTGAGGTGGAAGGATCGCTGGAGCCCAGCAGGTTGAGGCTGCGTTGGCTGGGAGCGGCCACTGCACTCCAGTCTGGGTGACAGAGTGATACTCTAACTAAAATATAAAAATTAAATTAAATTAAAAAAAAATCACAGAAATAAAAATATACAAAATATTGGTATTCTGTAGGAAAGCTTCAGGAAAGTTATTTTATATATAAATTGTGTCTCTGAAAAGTGAGGCACAAAAATATTTGATGAAATAATGAATTTTTTATGTATTTAATGAAAATGAAAACCTTTTGAAAAAGGCAGTCCTATGCAGCTTGCTTGGTTGTTGATGGCTATCCAAGAGTGTGTCTTGGGTTGGAACTTTTCTTACATGGATATAGAAAATGTTACGGACTGCTGGGCTGATTGTCTCATTTGGGAATATATTTCTCTGTTTGGGACTTGATGTGTACTTTCTTCTGCTTAAAAATGTGTGTGTCATTTGGCACTTGGCAAACTTCACTATTATATTTATTCCTGGTTGGGAGGAAATAGGGTCCCTCACCTGCAGCTCAAAAGATGTATGTGCAGACCCCTGCCCTATGTTGACTGCAAGACAAGACCTACTGGCCATTGGAGAACAATAGTCATTCATGAAACTGATCTCACTATATCTTTTCTCTGTATGAGTAAATCAATGTTTCCTCTAGTGACCATGTGAGTTGTGTCTTTCTTGGTGATCTTGGTGTCTGCAAATAGATAGACATTCCAAGACTGTTGCTTTTGGTGGTAACCAACAAGTGTCACTTGCACAACAAAACCTAAGAAATATAATATGCTTAATAATCTCTAACCAAAGAATATAATGAAATAAAAATACTCAATCAAAATTAAAGTACTAAAAGAGCACTCATCTTTTAACCTAGTATGCTACACCAAGCAAAAAAATTTTTTTAAAAAGGTAAAATAGGTCATATGGAAGGTCAATTTCTAGTTATTTTTGGAATTGCCACACTGTTTCCATAGACGTTGAGCTAGTTTGCATTCCCACCAACAGTGTGGAAGCATTGCCTTTTCTCCACATCCTCACCAAGATCTGTTGTCTTTTGTTTTATTAATGATGGCTATTCTTACTGGAGTTAGGTGGTATCTCAGTGTGGTTTTGATTTGCATTTCTCTGAGGATTAGTGAGTCTGAGCATTTTTTAATGTGTCTATTGGCTGCTTATATGTCCTCTTTTACTTATTTATTTAAAGCAGGATTTATTGAGGACAGAAAAACTCCCATAGTAGGAGGGGGTTGGTCTTATGTCTTCTTTTGAGAAATATCTATTTATGTCTTTTGTCTACTTTTTAATGAGGCTATTTGTTTTTTTTTTTTCCTTTGGCACATTTGAGTTCCTTATAGATCCTAGACCAGAGGAACTTAAATCACTCTACAAAAAAAGATACCTGCACACACATGTTTATTGCAGCACTATTTACAATAGCAAAAACATGGAACAAACCATGTTGCCTACCAAAACTAGACTGTGTTTTTCAAAAGTGGTACATATACAAGATTGAATATTACATAGCCATAAAGAAGAACAAAATCATGAACTTTGCAGCAACTTGGAAGGATTTAGAGTCTACAATACTCAGTGATGTATCACAGAAACAAGAAGTAAGTACCACATGTTCTCACTCACGAGTGTGCTCTGAACATTTACCATAATAATATAGGAAAGGGACTGGCAGTAGGGCACATAACATCAATAAGGGTACCTGATCTCAAACCAGGTGAAGTGGGGACCAAAGGGAGGCCCAAATTTTACATGTATGATGACCACTTGTATACCTTATCTGAATTGTACCCCACATGCTCAAAATAAAAAATAAAAAAGGTAAATTAAAGGCTTATCAGACATAAAAAGATTTTAAAAATGAGAATCAGTGACATGTTTTACAAAAGCAGTCCCCAAACGTTTTGGCATCAGGGATTAGTTTCGTGGGAGACAATTTTCCACAGATGGGAAAATTGTGGGGACATCGTTAAGCATTAGATTTTCACAAGTAATGCACAACCTAGATCCCTTGCATGTGCAATTTACAATTGGGTTTGCACTCCTATGAGAATCTAATGCTTCTGTTGATCTAACAGAAGGCATAGCCTCACTTGCCAGCTGCTTACCTCCTGCTGTGCAGCCCATTTCCTAACAGGCCATAGACCAGTACCAGTACATAACCCAGGGCCCGGGGAACCTTGCTCTACAGAAAATACTAAAGACAGTCTCTTATGTACAAGAAAAATATAACAGAAATCATAAAGTTTATACAATATGTAGGGGTAAAATATATTAAAGTTGTGCAAAAGACTAGAGGAGATAAAGTGAAAATATAATATTGTAAGGTTTATATGACATATGTGAAATGTATATATGACCTGAAGGTAGGCCATGCTAAATTATACGAAGATTCCAAGGCAAAAACAAAGAAGAGTAATAGATAATTAATCAAAACAAAAGAGATAAAATAGAATAATAAAACATTAAATTAATCACAAAGAAGGAAGAGAAAAAAATAACCAAGACAGCTCAATAAATAAAAAATAGCAAGATAATAGATTAAAATCCATCTTTATCAATGCTCCGATTAAATGTAAATGGACAAAATATCCAATTAAAAATCAAAGATTATCAGAGCATATAAAAAAATGAAGACCCAACTATATGGTACCTTAATCAATAACAATCATAAAATCAAAATATTTAAATATAAGGACAGTAATGGGTTAAACCTAAAATAATGGAAGCCAATACATGAAGTGACACTCATCTAAGGAAAGCTGAAGCAATTGTTATTATATATGACTGATTAACATTTATGGTCACCCCCTTAATCCTCACTCCCTGGAATTTACAGTCTATAATTCTTTTCTCTTGAGTGTGGGCAGAGCCCTGACTGACTTGCTTCAGCAAATACAGAAGACAAAGATCAATAACATTTTAGATGTGATTTATCAATAATACATAATCAGTTGATTTTGAGGTAACCAAAAAGATGATCCTTTTAGGTGGGTTAAAGTAAATGAGGTAAGTCCTACCTGAGGAGACTCTCCTTGAGAGTTTGATGAAATAAGTGGTCATGTTGGAAATGCTTGCATGACAGGAAGTATAGGCAGTCCCTACAAACTTCAGACAACCCCTAGGACCCTAAGACAGCCTCCAACTGACAATGAGTGACCTTCAGCTGACCAATGAACAGTAACCTTAATGACTTTGAGAGTGTATTCTTCCCCTGTTCATCATCAATCTTCAGATAATAATAATCTTAGCCATCACCTTGATTATAGCTCTATGAGATCCTACTCAAAAGACCTAATTAAGCCATACTCAAATTCCTACACAAAACAACTGTGAGATAATAAATTGATAATGTCTTACATCACTAAATGTGTGCTATTATGTAACCTTAGAAAATTAATTCAACATCTGCCAAAATATTTTTTAGAGCAAAGATATTATAAGAAATATGGAAGTTTATTTATAATAAGTAATTGGCAATCACATATAAAAATCCTAATGGTTTAATCTTTCATAATAGAGTTTCAATATACAACAGAGAAAACATGATAGAACTGCAAAAAGTTGAAAAAAATATAAAATTATAGTTGATGATTTTTTCCAAGACAAATTAACACACATTTCTATACAAAGACTGACATATAAATTTCATAAGAACTTTATTTGTGCTAACCAATAGCTGGTAACAACTCAATGTCCATAAGCACATGAATGCATATGAGCTGATATAGTGTATCTCCCCACAATGGAAATCTATTTAGTTACAAAAAGGAATAAACTTTTGATGCACCCAGCAACATGGATGAAACTCAAAATAACTCTCCTGAGTGAAAAATGCCAAACAAGCAAACAAACAAAACCCTTAATGTATGGTTCTATTAATATAAAATTCTAGAAAAAAAATGCAAACTAATTTGTTGTTATGGAAATTAGATTTGCAGTTGTTTGGCATGAAGTAAAGATATGAGAAGAAATGGGAGGGAGAGTTCAAAAGAGTTATGGGAAACTTTTAGGGAGGTGATGAATATGTTTATCATCATGGTTTTATTGACGGGTATACATGTGTCAACATTTGCAGATCATATACTTTAAATATATGTTGTTTACTGTGTATTAACTATACCTCCATTGTACTTTAAGAATTTAAATTGTACTGAGTTTCACTGTAAAATCAGAGTGTATTTGTAAGTAATTGATTAATATATTTCCATTCAAGTTTCTTTGTTCTATTTATAATTCGTGCAACATATTATAAGTTTGAAGGTGGGAAAATTCAAAACAGTGAAAATACAACCAAATTTTTAAAAATTTGAATAAATAAGATAGCAGAAAGAATTCTCTTGAAAATCAATACTTCAACAGAATCTCTCTTGCCTTGTTTTTCCCTAGTATGGAAACATACTAGTATGGAACATAGTATGGAACATAGAGGAATACAAATAAATATATCCTCATTCTGTCTCTCAATACACATGTAAGATCAGAGAGATTTTGCAATTCCTTTTTGTATTAGTAGGCATCATCCTCAAAAAATGTAGCGGTCATATTTTCTTGAGAAAAAAAAAACACTTTATTACTCTATTTGCTAAGAACATGACTTCCACATTTGTCTATAGCCATTTCCTGTTCAACTCCATTAAAATGATAAAACACTTGTAACAAATAAACTATGAAATTACCTTATTCTATAAATGTTCTCCTGTGTTATATTTAACAGTGAAGAATATAGCTATCTTCCATTTGACATAAGTTTCTGTGACAACTCTAATGAAAGACATGATGAAAACACAGCAACTTCTGTGTTTGTTCTCCTAGTAGGTGCTTTAAATCCTTCCTGATTCAAGACATAGACTTGATGAAGCTCAAGCCAAAGGCAGCCCTTAGCAATTTTATTGCTTCACAGCTAAGTATTAAGAAATAAAGGACACTAAGCATTAGCTTTTCTTTGACAAAGGAAAACTATGAAGGCACAATATTGAGATTGAAATGTTCCCTACATCTGTAGTGGAAAAGCTACAGGGAGTCCAGATAATGATGTGGCCCTAAAGAAGAAAGAATAATCCACTCCAGAGGTCCTGTTTCTCCAAGCAGAGCCAAGCTCTGGCGGCTCATTGGTTGTTGGATGGCATCATATCTCTTTATCTCATATGCCACCTGAATTTCAATACACTGCAAATATTCATTCTAATATGTAAATGAATGTAGTAGTAGTTTTTATTTCAATAGCAAATTTATATTCTTATGCATTCACTTTGTCACTGTATTATCCTTTTTTCTGAATTCATGTTGAGATGAATATTTTAAGATTGCACTTATCTGGAACAGAAATAGGAAAATAAAACAAAGTATTTTCTCTTTGCAAGCAACGACAATTTTTTAAAAACACCTAATAATGGCTAGTACCATTTAAAAAAAAAATATGTCACATTGTAAGTGGTATAAAATGAAAACAAAATCAATACAGCGGTCAGCATGATAGATTGCTTTGTATTTAACAAAATGCAGAAATCATTGCCTCTTACAATGTGAATTATGTGTGAATTATCTATATCAAATCTTTTAATTCTGAAGCTTTTCTGTTATTTTTGTAATATCTGAGTATTCAATAGACAGTCTGTTTCAGCCGGTTATCCTCTGACCAGAAGAAAGATTAAAATACACATATTATTTATTGTCAAATAGGTATGAGTATATGATGTTCATACTCATAGGAATACTCTGGAATATTGGCAAAAACTTCTTCCCAAATAATCATGACTTGTGTTCCTGCAGGTGTTTGGAAAACTTTAAGCGCCTCCTTTGTACTCAGCAGACATTCAGTAGTGAGAGAGGGGTGTGCTTTCTTTAAGTAGCTGATTGCTACTCCCACAAGGGATTATGAGCATTAATTTTATCTCACTTAAGAATCACAGAATCATATTTGTTTAATATGAAACTTCCCAGTTTTAAAGTCTATTCCTCATAGAGGTATTTTCCAGCAAACATTTAAAAATTTCTGGCCAGTAGAAATAAGAGCTTGTGATTAAATAAAAATAGTTTTATAAACCTTGCTACGTAGGGGTCTTGCTTTTTAGTTTCTAAGGATCAGTTGGTGATTTTTTTTTCAGAAAATATCTCAGGATTTGTTAGTTTTTAATTTGTCTTGTCTACATGACGACCACCTGCTGTGGCCAAAAGTCACCTTCAAGAGCTGAGCACCGTCTTCTAGTTGATCACTTACTGACATTGATCATGTAAAAAGCTAGATGCTTTTAATAGTTATATTTCACGAAGCTGGAATTTTTTCTTCCTTTTGGGTTGATGTGTTTTATAACTCACTCCTATAATTTTTTAAAGTTAATGTATTTTCTTTTATTATGCCTATAGGGATATTTTAACACTTGATTCAATCATTACATTTAATATAGTATTGGATGTATATTTCAGCAAATATAAACCCAAGAGTAGTAGAGAAATATGTCTGTTGAAGTAGTAAAACCATATTTATTGACATATTTCATGGCATTTACAACATAGATGTTTATATAATGTATTGCTTTTGCATATTAATTGTGCCTATAATTTGAAATATTTTATAATCATTAAATCAAAATAAGAATACATTTCAGTGAATAAGTCTGTTACCATATGATTTGTTAAAATAATAAGCTAAAAGAAACTTCTATGTATACGTGAGATTTCTAGTGAAATAGAATTTATACATGAACTTGGACATTCAAGACAAAAATGCATTCAAGCTATTAATGTGAAAATTTTCATTAAGGTTATATGTAATCTAGAATAGAATTTATCTTTCATCACATTTTTCTATTTACTCTGATTTTCAAAAGAATTCCTCGAAATGTTCTTTTGGGATCCCCTCTTCCTGTTCTCTAAATATATACCCCAATAAAGACTCTTGCCTCTGCACTACCAACTTCACCAAAACTTCTCTTTGCAAGAATAATGCCCTCTTCCATGTTTCAATATCCACTGGTTCCCACCCTATCCCACCCCCACCCGTCCAAACACTGTTCTATCTACTTTTTGTATCATAGTTAAAATATAAAATATACTACCAAAAATAATCCAATGGTCAATCTCAGAGCTCAGCTTAATTGTTCTAGTAACCACATTTGAGTCAGTCATTCCCACCTCCTCAACATACTTTCTTCTCTAGTCTTCCAGAACACCATTTCCTTTGGTTTTCTACCTATTGTCCTACTAACTTTTTCTTAGTCTCACATGCGTGTTCTTCCTCTCCTCCAAGACTCGGCCCCTGATTTAGGTTCTTGTTGCTCTTGGCAATCTTAGGATTGTGGCTTTAAATTCCACCCAAATCCTGACAGAACCAAAAGCAGAATCTTTACCCCAGACTCACATGTATCTAGACAGTTATTTACTTCTCCTCTTAATGGTTTAGTTTACCTCTCAGATTTAACATTTCAAAATCAAACTTCTAACCTTTCCCCCATAAATTATTTCTTTCTAGCATGACAGACGAGAAAACGTGGACTCATTCTTGAGTTGTCTTTGTTTCTCAGACTATTCCCATCTCATCAAAAATCCTGTTAGCTTGAACCCCAAAATGTATTTACAATCTACCACTTTTCAGTCTCTACTACTACCCTGTTCTAAGACACCATTACTTTTAACCCAGGTTTGTTATCAGTTTCTCAGATTATATCATTTCCTACCTATAGTCTATCTTGGAAGAGTAAAAGTAATTCCCTCTTAAAAGATGGGTTATATCACTACCAGTCTTAAATCTTTGCAGTGGTTTCCCAGTGAATTCAGTGTATGTACTTACAACAGCTTAGAGAAAAACTCCTGCCAATGTGTGTTTTTGTATTGACTATTCCCTCTGGCTAGAGTGTTTATTTTCTGTTGATTATCTAGGCTTTCTACATGGTCCTTGCCCTAAAGTCATCTTAACAGTGAGGTCTACCTACCTAGAATATGCTACTAAAATTACAGCCCACCCATTGCACTTTTGATCATTTTTACTCTATTTTATGTATTTACTTACCACTCATCACCTTATTTTCTAATATATAATTTTCCCACTTAATAAGTTTATTACTAATTTCTGTCTCTCTTCATTACAATGTAGGTAGAAAGTCTGTGTCTGCTTTGTTCGTTGATGTCACACAACACTCACAAGCACAAGCTAGGTACTTCATTAAATATGTACTGTAGTGAATTGATTTAACTACATTGCCAGAAAAAAGAAAAGTGAAGGACTAGTGAAGACCCTTCTGAGAGTTTTAGATAACACAAAGTGAAACTAAGAATACTGTACAGAATTTATGAGCAACAGCTTACATTCTCAGCCCTGTCAGGCGACTGTGTTTTTTTGTTTTTTTTTTTTTAATATAGAGATGTGGGGTACAAGCAAGAATTAACTGCACAAGTAAGAAGCATATATATGAAGTTTGGGCCTCCAACTGGCTCTCACTTCCATTGGTAAGGGACCAGGTACCCTTTGAGTTGTTACATGTCTCCATTCTTCTCTTGACAGTACCCATCAATTGCCGATCCCTCCCTTATGCTAATGTGATTAATGTTCAGGTCCTACTTATGAGTGAGAGCAGATTGTATTCAGTTCTTGTTTCTGTGATAGATCACTAAGTATGACGGTCTCCAACTCCATCCAATTTGCTGCGAAGTCCACGATTTTGTTCTTCTACGTGGCTGCAAAATACTCTTTCATGTATAAGTACCATACTTTGGACGGGCAGTAGGGTTGGTTCCATGTCTTTGCTATTGTGAATAGTGTGGCTGTAAATAGATGTGTGCAAGTATCTTTTTTATAGAATGATTTGTGTCCCTTCGAGTTCATTCTCAGGAAAGGGATTGCTGGATGGTATAGAAGGTCAATTTTTAGTTCTTTTGGGAATCTCCATACTGCTATCCCTAGAGACTGAACTAGCTTGCACTCTCACCAACAGTGTAGAAGTATTCCCTTTTCTCTGCACCCATGCCAGCAACTGCTGTTTTTTGATTTATTAATGATGACCATCCTTTCTGTAGTCAAGTGTTATCCCATTGTAGTTTTGATTTGCATTGCTCTAATGATTAGTGAGGTTGAACATTTTTTCATGTGTTTGTTGTTGGCTGCTTGTATATCTTCTTTTGACATACGAGCAGCCAACCGATATATGGGAAAATGCTCAGCCTCACTAATCATCACAGAAATGCTGATTAAAACCACACTGAGATACCACCTAACTCTGGTCAGGGTGACCATCATCAATAATACCAAAAACAACAGATGCTGTATAGGATGTGGGAAAAACACTTCTACACTACTGATGGAAGTGTAAACTAGTACAGTCTCTGTGGAAAACAGTGTGGCAATTTCTATAAGATATAAAAATCAACCCTTCCTATGATCCAGTAATTCCCCTTCCTATGATTCAGTAATTCCTGGAGGAAATCAAATCACACACATGTTGATTGCAACATTGTTCACAATAGCAAAACCATGGAACCAACGGTGCTGCCCATCGAAAGTGGACAGGGTAAAGAAAATGTGGAACATATACACAATGGAACATTATGCAGTCAGACAAAAAAAAAGCCAAAAAAACAAAATTATGAACCTTGTGGCAACTTGGATGTATTTAGTATCTGTAACATTCAGTGATTTATCACAGAAACAAAAATCTGGGTACTACATATACTCACTCATAAGCAGACTTTGACATTTATCATATACTACAAGAAAGGGATTGGCAGTAGTGCAACACTGCCAGGTGGATGGGGGGAACATAACATCAATAAAGGTACCCAAACTTTACCAGTACAACGATACAATGATCACTTATGTACCTAATTCTGAATTGTACCCACATCTTTAAAATTAAAAAAGTAATAATAATAAAATAAAAATGTTTAGCCAGGTCTTTTGCCCATTTTTTAGTGGGTTGTTTGATTGTTTTTTTTTCCTTTCAGCTCATTTGAGTTGCTTGTAGAGTCTGGATGTTAGGCCTTTGTCAGATACATAAGCAGCAAGTATTTTTTTCCCATTCTTGAACTGTGGATTCTTGAACAACTACTTAAATTAGATAAACTTTAATTTCTCAAATGGTTCTATAGCAAAATGAGATAAAATAAGTAAAATAGTTAAACAACTAAATTGTATTAAAATATGTGGAATGCACAGCATATGCGTAGTTCCTAGAAATTGACTTGTAATTAATTAAATATCGTTTTCTTTCCTCCTTTCCCTTTTCTATTCTCTTTCTAATTTTCAGTTTCCTAACCATAGGGACCTGTGGCTTTAAATATAATTCTTTAAGATTATTATCTTAGGTATTTTAATGCATATTTATTAAACATATTTGTTGCAGCAGTTACTATGCTATTATATTATCATGTTTGTAAGTGTCTGACAGGAATCTGAACTCTTAGAAGTAATCTGTTAAAAAAAATAGTATAGTTCTTCCAGAAGCAAATTAGAATTTGTTCCAATATTATTCTCTTACCAATGTACTTTAGGAGGCAAATTTAACTTTTTCACTGCTAGAATATTACGATTTGTTATTGACAGGAGAAATTTTTAAAATAACTTAATTTAAAAATCTCCAAGTATTCTACATCAGTAAAAATAAACTTGATCTTCTGAACGATTGTTTTTGATAGACAGGCATAATTTGTTTCAATTTGTAGATGGAGAAACCAAGGTTACGTGAGCTAAGTACAAAACTCAATCAATCAATCAAGCTACATGAAAGTTATTTATGCTATCCGTTCCACTTAGCTCACTTCTCTAATACTTGGTAGGCACTGGTCCAAGCAGTAACATAACAATGCTATCAAATATCACCAGAGAACTTATCTCCACTTTTTTTTAAACAGTGTGTTTAATGCCTTTGACTTTAGTTAACCCATCCATGAGTATTGCTTAAAAAAAAATGTTAAGTAGACAGCATTGAGCTGCACTGAGAGTCATATGAATGGAGCATATTTAGCTACATATATGTGTGTGTGTGTATTTCTTTTTACTATTTTGAAGACTTTGTGCAAACGTGTCCCCCTTGACTATATAAAAGACGATTCCTTTTATGTTTTGAAAGTGTAAAATGGAGTAGATTAAAGGTTCAGTCTTAAAGAGAAGTATGATTGATGACTCTCTCCATCTCTCTTCCATCTAGTCTTACCATGAACACGTTAACTATTAGAAGATGAAAGTATATGCCATATAAGTTAAGAATGTTTTAGATGAGCAAAAAGCTTATCTCCAATAACTCAGACACACTGAAATATATTTTTCCCTATACTTCCCAGATTACAAAACTCAGCATTTCTTTTCTGTGATGCTTTTTTTACTTTGCAACAATTTTTTTTTCAAAAACAAGATAAACGTTTTTTCAAAAACAAGATAAACAATAGAATAAAGAGAAAAATAATAAAATGCATCTAAGGTAGTATAGCATATATTCTTTAAAAACACAACTGCATTATACCTAACTCTGAGACTCTAAAAGCTAAAAGTAGAAATCCCTCGCACTACTAGAGAGCAAATAATTAAATTAAAGTGACAACGGATCAACTTGCAACCCACAAGTCAATGAATGGATGAGTCTAAATTGTTTAACTCTTGTTAGTTTCCCTTGAGTGTTATTACATTATTTAGTAGTGAATGATTGGCAAAGTAAAGACTGAGAGACAATACAAAATAACATTTTCTGGCACTTAATCATATTCAGACACTTGGTTATAAGGTTTTATGTTTATTCAGATTTAATTTTCTCAAGTAACTCTGTGGAGTATAACTGGGCCTATTTTCCTAATGCTTAAATCTGAGATTTAGCTGGGCTGAGTATTATTAGACTTTGTTGACATTGCTTGTAACTGGCAAAACATTGCAAGGTGCATCAAGAGGAAAGGAGTCTGAAAAATACTATGTGATGAAAAGAGAATGAAGTTACAGTCAGGATCTAATTATTAATGACACACAATATGGTTACTGAGTCAGTAGGAATGTTATATAAAACATACAAAAACTTATTTCTGATGAAAGTCTTTAAAAACCTGAGAAGGGCAAAGTTTGTTTTTTGTTGTTGTTTTTTTTTTTTTTTTTTTGCCTTAGAGTAATAGCTGGAACATTAGCCAAACAGATATATTATCTTTTCTAATTATTGGAATTGTTGCTGTTTGTTTCTCCATTTAGATTTTTGTAAAATTATTTGAGGTAAAGATTGGGAAAAGAAAAAAACAAGTGATTAAAACAGGTTAGAGTCTACTAAAAATGCTGATTGGTACAAGAGGTCTAACAAGACGGGTGACAAAAGTGCTTGGAGACCAATAAACCTTGCATGGTTGCTTCCCTTAGACAGGTGGCTGCAGAATTCTTACACTATAAATTAAGGAAACAGTTGGAACTCACCTTTAAACATCAGCTTTCCTGTCAGAGCACTGACAAGGTCATCTGTTGTGCTGACTCACTTTCAGCAACTGTTCAAAAGCACATTTTTGGTATCAGATGCTTACTTTAAACAAAATATGTCTCCATCGTTACTGAGTTGTAGTCTCTAGATTATTCCTTCTCTTGTAACTGCCTTTGCAAGTTAAACATTCATTTGGAAAGATAAATTATATTTTATTATAATACACAAATTGAGATTCAAGTCCAAATGAATTAGAGAACTCATAAAATAACAGCATAGAAAATGATGTGATTTGAGCCATATTATTCAAACAGAAATATAATTCCTCAGAAGTATTTCATTTTTGCTTTACTTTTTTAGAGAATTGAAACTGCTATTACTTTATACATTTATGTATGTTTTCTATGTATACATGTATGAACATTCTTAGCTGATAAATGAATCTAAATATAAGTATATTGGATATTTTCGATTGTTCAAGTTCACCTGAAACTTAGCTTTCTATGTATCCTTAGAATCTAAAATATGTAAACTTTTTAAAAACTGGTTCTGCTCTGGAAAGACGGTATAGTCTTTGAAACCGTATTTCCTTATCTGTAGTTTGATGATAACACCTAGCTCACAACAAATTGTTAAACAAAACTGACATGTGTAAACCTTACATAGATAGAATTATTTTAACTAAACTATATATATATACATATATATAAATTATAAATGTGTATATATAGAGAAATACATATGATGTATTATTACATAATTTAATAAATTATAATATATAATGTATCATATATAGATATAGTATAAATTATATATAAAATCATGTGTTTGTGAGAGAGAGGTTTTAAGTACTCCCATATAAGTGAACCAATGCCTGGTAAGTATATATAGCACGGTGTTTAGCACATAGCAAATATTCAATAAATGGTAGTGGTGATGATTTTTATGTGCATGTCAGCATGCATGTCATATCTACTCAAAGAACTATAAGATGGATCTTAAAATTATATGATGGTTGTTTAAATATTTGTTAACTTGATTTTTAACTCAAATTTGGTTAAATTTGTTGCATGACTTTTAGTGAGTTGGAAGATGAGTAGAAATAACTTAAAGAACCAGTGGTAACGTGCTTAATGAGTGAACCTTAGCACTAACTGGAAATTGCAACTGAATACCTGGAGGGAGGGGTTGGAGAGCAGTCAGCCTCAAGAGCCAAGTTGCAGAACCAGTCAGGTGAGAAGTGAAAATTACTTCCTTCTGATTAGAAACAGAGAGCCATGGGAATTTGTTCTGCAGATGAGCAGACACATAACATAATGGAGATCTTTTTTCTTTCTGCTTCTGCCTGGAGAGAGAAAGAAACAGAAAAAGTCTTATAACAAAGACTAGAAGGAAATAGAGCAAAGACTTTCTAGATGATTAGGAAAACCAGGAAAGCAAAAAGGATAACCATCTCCCTAACAGACTTAGGAGACTGAATGGATGAAAACTAGCAGAAAACTCACTCAAAAATTCTTTCGTACCCAGTTACTTGGACTCTCCGAGTTGCTGTTATATAAATGACCCGAAGGTTTGTTTTTGTCTGAAGTTATCACCTAGATGCAGAATGATGTTGTCAAAAAAGAAAGCTTGGGATCCAGACAAACCCAGGTTTTTACCACAGCCAGGTAGTGTACTGATAACCTTGTACAAATCACTTAGTCTCTCTGAAGTCTAATGTTGCTTTGTACAATGTAGATATTAATAGCATCCCAAAAGCATTATGATGAGAACAAGTAACACTAAAATTTATGTAAATAGTTTATTACCTAAAATGCTAATAATAATCCAACATCAAAGACAGCTGTTCCTTTGTCTCTTCTACTGGTTGATCTTTCTCTTTCTCATTAGGTATCTTCTTTCACTTTTTTTTTTTTTTTTTTTTGAGTTGGAGTCTCACTCTGTCGCCCAGACTGGAGTGCAGTGGCCGCTCCCGGCCACCGCAGCCTCGACCTGCTGGGCTCCGGCGATCCTTCCACCTCAGCCTTCCAAGTAGCTGGAATTACAGGCATGCGCTACCACGCTCGGCTGTTTTTTTGATTTATTGTAGAGATGAGGTCTCGCTGCCCAGGCAGGTCTCGAACCCGTGGGCTCAGGCAATCCACTCACCTCAGCCTCCCAAAGGCGCGGGATTACAAGCTGAGCCACCGAGCCCGGCTTCTTTCACTTTTTAAAAAGTAATATTTGTCCTTCTATTTCAAGGCCAACTTATTCCATGTCTTCAAAAATCTAATAAGGAATGATGTCCAGCTGCAGAGATTTTTTCTCAAACTTCAGATTTGCATTGTTTCTAAATAAATTACTATTTTAACTTGTACCTTCTGCAGACATATTTGATTCAATATGTCCAAAGTAACAACATCGGATGACCTCTTAACCTCATTCTTCTCCTCCAACAATTTCAATTAATATTGTAACACACTGTTTTCAAGGCTGTAACCCAGAAGTTTGCTGTCTTATTTGCACTTCCAGTTGGGTAAAAACTGTGTTCTTCATAATATGAAGAAGCCAGATCTTATTGTCAATCTCTTAGTTTAAGTCCACAGGATCATCACCTGGACTGATCTCTTCAAGAGTCTTCATTACCTCCAAACTCTTCCATCTTCAATGTATCATCAATATTTTCCTGGGACGAATAAGTGCTACAAGAAAGAAATAAATAAATAATCAAAGAATCTGGGTAAACTAAAGCCAGAAAGAAATGTTATGTGATTATATTAGGTTGTATTGGAATTAGTACTATGTTCATATATATATATGTATATGTGTGTGTGTGTGTGTGTGTGTGTGTGTGTGTGTGTTTGTTTTGTTGCTGTTTTTATTAAGAGATGGGATCTGTCATCCTGGGCTCAAGCATCCTCATGCCTCAACCTTTTGAGTAACTGGGATTACAGATATATGCAATTATACCTGCCCAAGTTCTCATATCTCTCATCAAGTAAGATGCATAAATTCTCTATAAATCATTGGTGCATACTAAAATAAGCAGAAAATATTGAAGTCTTCATAGAAGTCTTAACCTGTCTCTTCACTCGCAGCTGACTTGTACTTTCCTGGAAAATGGATATCAGTCAATATGAACGCACTCATCTTCCCTAGTTTCTGTAATAAATTGCCAGGTATACGTACTCACCACCTACTCTTTTTTTATGAAGTATTTTCTTCAGTTATAGCTAAAGCAGATTTGTGACTTTAGTTCTATTGGGAGAAAAGCATGTTTATGGGTATTGATCATCTGCTATGTACGAATGATAGGTTAAGTTCTGCTATCCAGGCTGTTAGTCTGAATTATAACCCTCCAGGGTTAACCGTTTACCTTTTTTATATAAACCGACCCTCTTATCATCTAAGGCCTAAATTCATAATACTTTCTTCTCTAAATGAAAATAAATGAAATACAGCAACAATGCGTTCTGATGACCCTACTATTCTTTCACACACCTCTCTCTCCTGTCAACTCTGAATATCTTGAGGGAGCAGCCAGGTCATGTAGTTTGTGCTACCTCACTACCCTCTTCTTTCATTCTAGCTTACATTTCCACAATTTGTTAGGAAAAAAACTCTTTGAAAAACACTATATCTAACATCATTATTGAGTTTTTAATTCATCGAATTCATTTATCTTGTATCAATTATCATCTTGCATTGCTTCTCTGCAGCACTTAGTATTTTATGACATTTCTTAAAAATGTTGTAAAGAGTCACATTTCCACCTTGTGTTTTATGTTTTAAAAGATTTTTTAAAAGATTTTTATTGTGATCAAATATGCATAATGTTATCCTTCTAACCATTTGTAAGTGTAATAATTCAGTGGTATTAAACACATTCACATGCTGTATACTCATTACCACTGTAAGCGTTTTCATTATCCCAGGCATAAATTCAACCCATTAAACAATAATCTTCTCCTTCCCTTTTAGTAGTCCCTGGTAAGTTCTATTTTGCTTTCCGTCTCTCTCTATATGTCTATTATGGTGCCTCATACAAGTAGAACCATACAATCTCTGCTCTTCTGGTATATTTCTTTTTATTCTATTGTATTGTATTTCTTCTTAAATTAACAAATAAAAATTGCATGTATTAAGTTTGTACATGTAATGTTTTAAAATATGCAGGTATTGTGGAATGACTAAATCAAGTTAATTAGCATATGTATTTAGGTTAACCTTCAGATCTGTGTTCTGGGTAACATTATTAAAATGTTCAATCTACCAACACTATAGTAGTTTTATGAGGTGTGTGTTATTATGAGGTGCTCAATTTAGTTATTGTGAAGACTGAGTTGTAGTTTCTGTTACCCATAACAAAAAAATCTTAATACAGACATAAAAAAATAAATTTTATATATTCCCTCTTTTGTCCAATTATTGCCTTATTAAAGATTTTTTAAATTTTAATTGTATCTTTTCTTCTCAGTGCCCTGGACTAGAAATCTTGAAGTAAAAACATGGAACCAACCATGCTGCCCATCGAAAGAAGATTGGACCCCCCAAAAATGTGGTACATATACATGACGGAATATTATGCAGTCATAAAGAAGGACAAAATTATGAATTTCACAGCAACTTGGATGGACTTAGAGTCTATAATACTGAGTGATCAATCGCAGAAACAAAGAACTAAGATCACATGCTCTCATTCATAAGTGGACCTCAAACAATTATTGTAATACTACAAGAAAAGGATTGGCAATAGTGGGAAACTGTCAGGAGTGTGGGGAGGCGGAATTGCCAATAACGGGAATCTGCCACAGGAGGTAGGGCACACCTCATCTACAGGGTATCTGCATAGTGAACCTTTGTATGCCTAACCCTGAATTGTACCCCACATCTTTAAAATAAAATTTTTTTAAAAAAGAAATCTTGAAGTAGTTATTTTTTTTCTTTCTATATTCTGGATATTCTACTGCACAAGCAAATCCAGTGTTGTTGCCTCTTAAACATTCCCAAATGATCTTATCAAAAAATATTTTCTATTAACTAGGAGACAATCTTGTGCACATGCTGAGACTACAGAAAACCTCCTAGATACACAAATTATTTTAGTTCTGTTTATCTTTACCCCGGCCCACATGGCATTTCCAGTCTGATGTTTTAGTATATCTAATACAATATCTTTTTTTTTCTAATATAATATCTTACCACAGTTTCTCTTCTGCCCATTCAACTAGAGAAGTTATAGTGGAAATAGACTTAGGGAAATAACATTGAGGAGTCAGTTACATGACAGAAACATACTATATACAAATCCTTCATGTATTAGTTAGCTCCATGAAGCAGAATAGTTTTCTCTTGCTGCTATGACTCCTCAAAACCATAGATTTATACAACGCAGCATTTTTCTATTTATAAGCATTCCTTAATCTTTTATTATTTATAGTATTAAGTTTTAAAAAGACTAGCATAAAATTTAAAGGTTAAAAATGCAACTAAATTTTTTATTAGTAATAAAGTATAAATTTCTAACTATATTACTGATGTTTGAGTTTTTTCCTTAACTTAAAAAAGTTTACTGGATATGATTTTTTACTTTATTGGGGTAATAATAAATTATCTGTTGGGATCATCTAGTAAATCTAATACATAATTTGATGATGTAGGTGACGCAGCAAAACAAATTTCTAGAAAACATTATTCCAGTGTTAATGCCAAAAATGCAATCATACATTAATTCAGCATATTTACTGAGAATGGGAGACACATGACATTTTTAAAGTTGTCTGTGAATGGGTACAAATGATTTTCATTTTAAGCTTACCATCATGATGCAGATTTTAAAATTGTGCAACTACTTACATTAGATAAAAGTTATTCTGACACATGGTTTGCAGAAATATTGATTTATTTTTGCCAGTCATCTTTCTTAAATTTTTAAAAATATTAGTCTTGATAGCTATTAATAACAAATGGAAGACACTATGAAAAATCAGATATCAATCTGAAAATCTTCAAAATAGAAAATTATTTGGAGCTGTTTTAAACTAGTATAGCAAAACAGGCTAAATACTAGTTTTTTCACATTTTTATTTTAATATTAGGATTTAATATATTATACACTGTTAGTATTTTTAATTTAAAATAATATTTCTAGATTGTATCACTTTCTCTTCTAAATAACATAATTGCTTTGTTTATATTTATAAAATGTTCTTTATCCTTATTTTTTTTATCGTAAGCATAGGTAAAAATAGATAACAATCACAAAAAGGAAGCATGAAATTTATTTCAGTCATGCAGTATTCTTTTTTTAACTGTAAAATTTGCCTCACTCAATTTTTGTCTACCAACTAAATCCTTTCTTATTTTAAAACTCCAATTAAAAGGTTGGCAATAAGAAAATCCAACACTCTTGCTAAGAAGGTGCTGTTGAGAACTCATTTGAAGAAACTGTGAGGAAAAAATATAGAAAACATATGTAGAGTAGAAAAATTGACTTTCTTAGGCAGCAATGTGATTAAATATTTGAGTGACTGACTACAAGAAAAATATTAAAATCATGCAATGAAATAAAACAAAAATTAATAATGATGTCTTGTAGATGGGTTAAATAATTCTTTTCACCAAATAATAGTTATAATTGCCCTTGTTCGCATTTCATATGGCTATAACTCTTCCTCAACTCTTGATCTATCATTCCTTTTATGCATATGAAATTTATAAGGTAAGAGTATTAATTTAGTAAGCTTTTTACTTTTCCATTGATATATATGTATATTAATTAAGATATACAAATTATTCTCAAGAAATTCCAAGCACTGCTATAAATATTTTGACTTACAAATAAATAAACGTTGCTCTGTCTTGACATAGACAACAGTATAAGGTAGTTTAAATAATGAAGTAAAAGGATTAAACCAAAATCATGTGTTACTTGGCCAAATGTGTAACTTAAACATATGTGTACACTGATGAACATTTTAAATTCTACCCACTTCCTCAAATTGAATTACTACATTATTAAGAGAGGGTAATGTATTTCAATGTCCTTGATTTAAATAAAGATAATAATGTTCACATACTTCAATATATTTAAAGTTTCAGTTAACACTTTAAAAATAAAATCTAAAAATAGATTCTTCATAAATCCTAGAGTAATTAAAAATAAAATATCTCAGTCTCCTTTAGAACATTCTGAAAATGGAAAGTTTACCAGAGCACACTTAAGAGTCAGGCAGGGAGACCTAAGAATGGTGAAAGCTGCTTGAATCCATAAGAGTAGGACCTGAAAACTACAATAAATACTGAGCTAAGGATCTAACAGTAGAAGTGAACAATTAAGCATCAAGTAAGTATAAAAGGAAAGTGATATGCTCTGGCAAATGCCTGTCAAGTGTCTAGTAACTATATTTTTGGAAGGTGGCAAGACAATTAAAGAGGGAGGCAAGGAAGTCGGCAAGAAATGCATTGTAATTATCAATCAATAAGTGTAATAATGAATACATTGATCAAAGTCTAAATACCTCCTGAGTTAAGAAAGAGGCATAATGGAGCTATAATTACTAGTATTGGTGGAATCCCAGAACAATTTCTTCAAGGACAATCATAAAATTGAAATGTGAAAATATTGGGCAAATAGCCCAATTAAAGACATATGTAAGTCTG
The DNA here is from genome assembly GCF_000164805.1 of Carlito syrichta. Lineage (NCBI taxonomy): Eukaryota > Metazoa > Chordata > Mammalia > Primates > Tarsiidae > Carlito > Carlito syrichta. The sequence goes on from NW_007253174.1 coordinate 828,255, forward strand.
AAGTAAGGTTGCCGAAAGCAGCTAAGTCAGTAAAAGATAGAAAATTGTCATGCTTAGTAATTACTGAAGTCTTGATTAAACAATGTCTTCAGTTAGGATTAAATCAAAACTAAAAGCCAAAACAAACAAGCAAACAAAGAAACAAACAAAAAAACCCCACAAGTATATTTTAAGGGGAAAAAGATCATAATAGAATAATATTCTTGTTTAGCAAGGAAAAACTGTATATTACAATAATACACATAACAGGCATCCTTGCATATAATAATATATGCACTGTTCTATAGTACATATATACACATATATATTTGTTGAGAAATAAGCATACATATATTTAGAAACACATATAAAAAATTAAATGTTGAGCCATTTATCCTTCAATTGAAAACAACAGCACGGCTGAGGCCGAAGGATCGCCGGAGCCCAGCAGGTCGAGGCTGCGGTGGCCGGGAGCGGCCACTGCACTCCAAGTCTGGGCGACAGAGTGAGATCCCAACTCAAAAAAAAAAAAAAGAAAAGAAAAAGAAAACAACAGCACATAATTTATTTGCTTTAACTGAAGAGAACATTAACTGCATAAATACTATTTTAAATTTTGGTTTACAGAAACTTAAAAATGAAAAAAGTACTGATGCATTTTAAAATTTGTATTATTCTTTGTTTTTAAACTTGTTCCTACGTACATCTCTTTGGTGTGTCAGTATTATTGATTAGATGAGATTTGGTTTCCTTCAGGATGCCTCAAACCAATTTAGTTGGCTAGCCTTAAGTGTTCTTGCTGACAGATTACTCTTATTCATGTCAGTTAAAGGGAATTGCAATGATTTTTTTTTGAACTCTGTAAAAAAGTGTTATTAAGGATTTCCTCTATGCTAGGCATGGCTATTGCCTTCAACTCTGCTTTGACATTTCATTTATTCAAGGGTGTCCTTGCTGCCTTCCCTTCATCTAAACTCAGTAATTATGGTGTCATTCTATTTAGCCTTAGAGGTAAATTTACAGAACAATTCCAGATAGTTCAAAACTCAGTAATATGTCAATTCATTTGCTCCAAAAATGATGAAAGCATTTGTATTGTAGCAAGAATTCTATGGTCTTATGGGGGCTGCATGAGGTAATAGGTAATATTTTATGAAAAATTTAAAATGAACTCTTCTACTTTTTTCAAAAACTTCTAACTTCGTTTCTTTTGGCAATATAGCTCTTAAAATTCTTTAGTCAATATTTTTTAAAAAATTCATTAAAATGTGGTCATAAATGAGAATGCAATGCTGCATTGAGGATAGTAAATTAAGCAATGCACAGAAGTATTAAATATAAAATAATATATATCTCTTAAACCTGTATCCTCCTCCAGTCTCCAAACATCATATATATTTTTGAAGTTCATGACCTCAATTGTGCCATCGGCTACTTGCTTTCATTACTTTTAGCTATGAATCAGCTGATTACTTCCTTTCACTTATTGAATGACTGGATTACTTTCTGCCACTTCTGTGGTCATTCTTGATAACTTTAACAAACATGAATAATCATTCAACATATCATGTAGTTTCTTTTTATCCACACCCCTAACATATTTTTTGTCTACTTCCTCCAATTACTTACTCTTATAAGTTTCACCTAGATTTTTGCATTACCAATACCTTCATTCCAAATTCAAACATATAACCTATTTTTCTAGTTCATCAACTCAAACTCTCTTACCTCACTATCTTAGAACTCCAGAAAAGCTTGCCAATACATTGATCTTACCATTCTTCCATAAAAGTTTCAACTAAATGACAAAGCCAAGGTAAGAAAATATATACTTTTAAATTGCTATGAGATATGAATATATCATATGATATATAATTTTATATATAATAAAATTTTTACATAGTATACAATTATATGTGGAGTTAATAAAATTATGTATATAGAGAGAACTAGAGGGAGGGAGAAAGGAAGGGTAAAAGAACATAAAGACAAAATCATAAAACACACGCTAACACAATTTTAAAAATATAAAACCTAGTGAATGGCCATTCTTTTACTAAGGTTACTGACTTGTGAAGATATGTAAAAGATTGGGAGAAATATATTTGGGGAGGAAAATGAACCAGTCAACTTTTGGCATGCTAGGTTTTTGCAGTTAATCAAATATCCACATAAAGATACCAAGTAACCAACGTAGTACATTGTAGTCTACATGTGTGTAAACAAACACACTCACACACTCACACACACACACACACACACACACACACACACACACACACACATTGTCTTAATATTATTTAAAACACTTTTCTCAGTTTTGTATTTTACTTTCAATGTCATTCATTTTCTTTTATTTCCTTTATAGCAAAATTCCACACGGGGTGCGTACATTTGCAGATCACACTTCTTTACTTTCTTTGGTCTCTTTAATCTATGTAGGATTGGAGCAGTCTCCATGAGTCCACAGTCATCAGTCTTGTCTTTAAAAAGTATGTGATCTGCCTCTTTCAAAATCCTACTTCCACTTCCCTGTCTTGGGGAAGTCAAGCACTACAATAGCACTCCTGTCTGTTAACTCTTCTTCCTGTGTACACTTTCTTCTTTTGGTTTTCCTATGATAAACTCTTGTGATTCTCCTCCTACCTCAATATCTGCTTATTCTAGGTCTCCCTTATTAGTCGCTTTATGTTTTGACTATTAAATACTGAAATACTCCAGGGCTCAGATTTTGACTTCACTCTCAATCTACATGTAATCTCTCCAAAAGCAGTCTCCCTTGGAGATATTTAATCCCCCGATACTGTAGACCATTCACTACCAATCTGTCGATATTATTCTGATTATATGATGCAATAGTTACTTGATAACTTTGCTGGATGTTTTGTAAGCAGCTACAACCTAGCATACCAAAATATAAATGACTCTTTCATTTTTCCTCAAAACTTTTTCTCTCCAGTTTTTCTCAAATCAGTAAACTTAGTAAAGATACTAAAATTAACTAGTTAAAAAAGTTTATAAAACAACAGTGACACCTAAGCACAATTCTTATGTATATCTCTTTTCTTGATACTCCACAGCAAGGTTTGTGACTGTTTTCTATTTTTCTTTTTTCTCCCTTTAACTTTTAAATTTATTTTAAAATTATGGTATACAATTCAGGGTTAGGTATACAAATAGTCATTGTGCAGGTACCCTTGTGGATGAGGCGTGCCCAACCCTGATCCAGGCAGATTCCCACTACTGCCTATCCCAACTCCCAGCTCTCCCCCCTCCCCCGCAGTTTCCCCACTACTATCAGTCCTTTTCTTTTCTTTTTTTTTGAGTTGGAGTCTCACTCTGTCGCCCAGACTGGAGGGCAGTGGCCACTCCCGGCCACCGCAGCCTCGACCTGCTGGGCTCCTGCGATCCTTCTGCCTCAGCCTTCCAAGTAGCTGGAACTACAGGGGCGCACTACCATACCTGGCTAATTTTTGATTTATTGTAGAGATGAGGTCTTGCCAACTTGCCCAGGCGGGTCTTGAACCTGCGGACTCAGGCAATCCACTCACCTCAGCTTTCCAAAGGCGAGGGATTAAAGGCTGAGCCACCAAGCCCGGCTAGTCCTTTTCTTATAGTATTACAATAGCTATTCAAAGTCCGCTTATGAGTGAGAACATGTGATACTCATTTCTTTGTTTCTGTGAAAGATCATTCAGTATTATAGACTCTAAGTCCATCCAGGTTGCTGTAAAGTTCATGATTTAAATAAATAATTTTTTTTTTTAAAAGAGGACTGGATAAAAAAAAGTTTTCTATTTTTCTTTATCTCCACTATCACCAACTCAGTTCTATCATTCAACTTGCACAGTTCTTACATTGCAGAAAAATGGTTTTCTAAAGTTGACTTTAGATTATATCACTCCAAGGCATAAAATGCTCTGATGATATCTTAAGCATTCAGAATTAAATCTATTCTCCTTACCATGGCTTTTTTCTTTATTCCTTTAAGTGTTTTTTTTTAATTTTAAAAATGTGAGGTATAATTCAGGGTTAGGTACACAAATATTCATTATGCAGGTACCCTTGTTGATGAGGTGTACTCTCCCCTTCCCCCCAGGCAGATTCCCACTACTGGCAATTCCTCTTCTCTGCTCCCCTCCCGCAGTTTCCTGCTACTGTCAATACTTTGCTTATAATATTATGATAATTGTTCAAGGTCCGCTTACGAGTGAGAAAATGTGTTACTCAGTTCTTTGTTTCTGTGAAAGATTTCTCAGTATTATAAACTTTCCATGACCTGGTCTCTCTTACTACAACCTTATTTCCATCCCCCAGATACAATCCAGCACCTTTGGTTTTCTTTCTGTCTCTTATTCTAGCGGTAGATTTAAGTGCTCGGTTAGTAGAGAGTCCTGTAAATGGATCGTTCTCAGCACTCCAAGCTTAATTCAAATGCCAATGAAATCAGGTAAATATTTAGAAAGGGAGAGGGGAGCTATATAAGCAAAGGTATTCAATGACTACCTCTATCCCACCTCCTAATTTCATTGGTTTCGTAGAACTTGTAACTTTCTAAAATTATTTTGCTTATTAGTTGACCTTTTCCATCTCTTACTTCCCAACTGAAATACATGATTCAAGAGAAGAAGGCCATTGTCAAATTACTACTTGTTGAAACCCCCACACCTAAAATACCTAATACATATGATGCACACAATTAGTATTTAATGAATAAATAAATTGATGGAATGTTATTTTTGAATATTCCCTTTTTTAGGATCAAATCAAAGTTTTGTTCTAGAATTTCAAGGCCTTTCACACCAATTTATCCTTTGTAATTTCTAAATTGAATAACCTCAATTAGGAGAAAATAAACAGATTAAATCATTTCCAACATTTACTAAAATGCCAACAAAGCAAAGGATGGAATTAGGAACCATGGGTTCTAAGTCCAGCAGCAGACTTTTCTTACTCAACTTCAAAAGATGGATCATGGTTCCTGAATTTCTTAACAGTACTGTATCTTTGTCCTTTCCAGAAATCCCCTAAAGTCGTATGTCTCTGTTTTCATTGCTACTAGTGGCTCCTATGACTGCTGTCATCAGTGGCAGCTCTTATTCTAACTTCTGGCTTACTTTCTCTTATCAAAACTTTTATAAGCAGCTCTTGGTAACAATAATTCCCAAGAGTACTCAGATAATGCTCATAAAATCTCTGGGATTTCTCTCACTTTGCTGACTGTGGCTACTTTATCCTCATTGCATTCACACTAAGGCCTGGTTGCAACCTTTGTGCCACTGACATTTCGGTGAATGATTATCTGTTGTGAAAGGCTTTCCTGTGCATGGTAGGATGTTTCTCAGCATTCCTGGCCTCTCCTCACCAGATGCCAGTAGCACTCTTCCTAGTTATAATGCCCAAGAATGTTTCAAGATATTGCTAAACTTACCAAGATAATAAAATTACCTCCATTACCAATCTATTTCCATATTGAGAACAACTACTCTAAGGCACAACTCACAGGAGCAGACTTTTTAAGAAAATATCACCTTTTTAGACTTTCAGTGATGGGTTTTCTCCTATTCGCTACTTGCTTGTCTATCTGCTTATTCTTTGCTGACTGAGGAAAATGATAACACTCCTCAAGGATATATTCTATGTTTATTTTCTCTTTAACTTCATATGTATCCATGAGAAATCTGGTCACCTATGGCTTCAATATTAACTCAACTTCTGTTTTTGGGAAAGCTTCCTTGATGCCCTCGTATAGGTCATGAGGTTTGCTACACACTTTGACAAGTCTGTTGCTTTCTTTCAGAGCACTTATCTCAGATTGTAAGTTTTATGTAGTGCATTCATAATTATGATGCTGTTTTTTTTATTAATGTCTATCTGCCACACAAGACTGTAAGCTCCCTGAGAACTGTGGCAGATATATTTTGTATACTACATATTTCAGTAGAGCTCAGAGACACTAAATCAAGTCTAGGAACAACTTGGATTTCCCCAGGCTACACATAAAATATACTCTCTGAATAGCTGTCCTAACTAAGATTATTTCTGACAATACTCAGTTATTTTCAGTAAACCCAGTAAGTTCCAATTCTGTAGACTCAGTCTTCTCCCAGTTGAAAGATTTATCTTGACTTAACACATGCTGTACTTTATCAATAACTTCACTTAAGAAAGTGTGCCTACTATATCTGTTAGATTTAACCAGGACATAGAAACTATTGCTTATTTGTTTCAGTTTTGTTCCCCAGGATATAGCCCTTTTTCTATACTTGTACATAGATATATTGTTGTTTATACTAGAGATTTCTCTCGTCTGTATTTTTAGAATCTGACTTAAGTTTTACTAGTTTCCCTTTTTTTTTTTTTTTTGAGTCGGACTCTCACTCTGTCACCCAGACTGGAGGGCAGTGGCCGCTCCCGGCCACCACAGCCTCGACCTGCTGGGCTCCGGCGATCCTTCCACCTCAGCCTTCCAAGTAGCCGGAATTACAGGCGTGCGCCACCACACCCGGCTGTTTTTTTTTTTATTTATTGTAGAGATGAGGTCTCGCTGCCCAGCCGGATCTCGAACCCGCGGGCTCAGGCAATCCACTCACCTCAGCCTCCCAAAGGCACGGGATTACAGGCTGAGCCACCGAGTCTGGCTCTAGTTTCCCTTCTTTGAGTATGAAACCTTTCTTCATAATCTGTTGTCTGTGGACAATTTAGTGTGTTAATGGTCTTTCATTATGAGTATGATTCATACCCTGACAACATGCTCACCTAATGTGACACTTAATTCCTTTATCATGGTTCAAGCTGTATAACTTGAACTTTCGCCTCATCTTAAGGTTCACTGATGGGCAACACATCACAGTTCTCAAATGACCTGATAAAATAGGCAGGTCTGAATAAAATAAGTCTGAACCTTCCCTAATGTCTTGTCTTATTGCAAATAAATTGATACACTTCAAATACAGTTTCAAGGTATGGCAATTATATTTACATATAATATATTATTAGGTAGTTACCAATATCAACAAACATAGGAAACAGTAGAAATACAACTGAATTGAACATAAAATTATTGTATACATTTAGCAAATGTTAATTGAGTGTTCAGTATTTTCATATGACTCAAGATTTTTTTTCCAATTCTAACACATGAGAATTTGAGCTATACATTAGATATGAGATGATATCATGATCCTCTCTTATGTATCATAAATAAATTTAGAAAAGAAATATTAGGACTTTGTCAGAAAATTTGACATAATAATGATTTCATTCAAACCTAATTCAAATGACTGCAGTAATAATTACAATTAAAACGTGGAAAGTTTTTATTATTTCTTTTAAACAGCAGAAAAAATTAATATTCAATTCGAGGGACAATTGCACTTATGGTAGATGAAAAATATTCTAAAAAATGATCTTCTCATGATTAAACAATGAGCCCTCCCAAGAGGACACTAATTATCAGGATCTTTTAAGCAAAGATTCTGTACCCAAGGATATCAAGCACTTCCTTAAATTGCGAAATTCCAGGCACCTTGCATTCCTCACCCACTTTGAATGGGTCTATTCAATTTGATGCTGGAAATCCCGACTCCTGCAAGGAAGTAAGAACAACAACAGCAAAATGTCACAAAGATTGGAAAGGAAGAGTAAACTCTTTGGAGATCCTGAAAAAGTATTAGAAACCAAAAAATTAGTAATAATGTTGATTGCAAGGTTCACAAAATAATTGATTATGCTTCTATCCAACAGTAATAAGCAAATGGAAAATACAATAAATATATTAGTTATGCTAGACTCAAAAATATAAAATGTGTAACATAGTATGTGGTAGATACATAGAAGACTAAAAACATTGGTGAAATAAATTAAAGACAGCAAATAAATGAAAATATATCACCCTATTATTGGATGACAGTGTTGTTAGGTTAACTATACATTCCAAATTAATTTGTTTCAATGCAATTTTAATCAAAATCCCAGCAGGCATTTAAAAAAAGAAACCGGTAAACATATTCAAAAGTTAATAGGGAAATGAAAAAACCTAGAAACATACAAACAATCTTCAAAAAGATAAGCAAATTTGAAGTCATCTATATACCTGTTGTCTCAGCTACTTGGGAGGCTATGGCAGAAGAATAACTTGAGGCCAGGAGTTCAAAACTATCACAGGTAACATAGAAAGACCCTTGATCCAGAAGAAAGGAAGAAAGAAAGAGAGAGAGACAGGGAAGAAAGAGAGAAAGAAAAGAAAGAAGAGAAGGAAAAAGAAAAGAAAAAATGAACAAATGTGAAGAAATATTGATCTGAGAAAAAGAGAGAAAAAGAAAGAAAAATATTTAAAAATGAGCTAATATGAAGAAATATGTTACTTGGATTTAAGACTTTCTCAAGGCTGGGCTTGATGGCTCAGGCTGTAATCCCAGCACTTGGGGAGGTCGAGGCGAGTGGATTGCCTGAGCCTGCGGGTTCGAGACCCACGCGGACAACTTGGTGAGAACTCGTCTCTACAATAAATCAAAAATTAGCTGAGTATGGTATCATGTACCTGTAGTTCCGGCTACTTAGAAGGCTGAGGCAGAAGAATCGCTGGAGCCCAGCAGGTCGAGGCTGTGGTGGCCGGGACCATACCACTGCACTCCAATCTGAGCGACAGAGTGAGATTCCAACTCAAAAAAAAAAAAAAAAAAAAGACTTTCTCAAAATGTAAAAAAATCTAGAGACTCTAATACTGATCTAAAAATAGACAGATAAATCAGTGTGATTTGTATTTCAATAAAAAACAGAAAGGCAATTTAAAAATAGGGGGAAAAAACCAGCTGTAAGGACAAATGCAAATTAATAATGAAGCTTAATTCTCTCTGCTGAAAATAAGGGACTTCTCCCCATTTCCATTTTTCGATCATTTACTTTAGAAAACTTGTCTTTGTAAGTTATTTCTATGTCTCTTTGACATGTATGTAAATATTTTTAGAAGGTAAATAATCCTCCCAATTCCACTCAACTGAGTTACCCATGAATGTATTTCTTAAAGATGTGGAGACTACCTTTTTGAAAGGAAGAACACCCCTCATTGGAGATACTGTCCCTATCTCTGGTTAAATAGTAGAATCAGAGCCTAATTTGGACTGATACTTTGCTCCAAGACTACTTCCTGTCATAAAAATATGTCTATTTTTCCTTTAGATTAATCAATCAATTAAATAACACAATAGTCCCTAACTAATGAGTGAATTTAGGAAAGACTATCAGGGACAAAGAGTGCTGTCAAGTCCTCTTGTTTGAAGACTAATTATTATTTATCATGACAACAGGTATGTAATAGGTTATGTCCACTTGCCTATATAAAAGGATGAGATTTTTATCTTTGTCATCTCTTAACAGATTGCCTATGAGTGAAAACAAAAAAAAGTTTTATATTTTGTGGCGAGGTTTTCTGAGTTTGTAGATTCTGTTTCCAAATGCAATTTTCTAACCAAAAGCATGCTTGATAACACCCCTGCCATGACTGAAACTTGACTGTGGCTTCCAGTGTTTCTTTGGATAAAGTCCTGAAGTTTTGTCCTGACCTACAAGGCCATGCATAACAAGACTTTTCTTCCTCGAACAGTCACATCTTAAGCCAATTTTTCCTTCACTCTCTGTGTTCCAGTCATATCATTTATCTTGTACACATTTCCAATGACTCATGCTGTTTCCCACTCCAGCATGATTGCACATGGATTTATCACTGCCTTGAACACTTGTCCCTTTAGCACATTGTCACCAAGCTAACGTCCACTTATACTTCAGATTTCATCATAAATATCATTTCTCTAAGAAGTATTTCCTCCCAGAGGAATTAGGTTTCCTTGTTTATGACTCCATTGTATAATGTCTCCTGTGTAACATGTCAGAGTTGCATATTAATGGATGCTGTGACTTCTAGATTATGAGATCCATGAATGTCAGGATCAAATCAGTCATCCCTCCAACATCTAGCAGAGAGATATACACATGGCAAACTCTCATGGAATATGTTGAATGCAGACATAAGTAATCTCAAGAACAGCTCCATGTGGACTAAATGGTATTGACTGAAGTGACCTGGGAGTCAGACATGCTGTGTTTACATGCTTATAGAAGTCAATATACACATTTCCAGAGAACAAACATCTAAATTTTACAGATTTTAACAATTTGCCAAAATCCTTCAAAATTATCTCTCACACTAGATCATATGTCTAAGAATAGTCATATAGTGTTATTTGTAATAAATATTTAAAATAATCTAATTGTGTGACAGTGTTCTGGCAAAACTTAACTCTGATATCAATATTCATAGATTTTCAACTATGCAGAAACTACATGGTATTAGATATATGATGAATATCTGAATAATCATTTTCATATAATTCTAACACAGAAAATGACTACATTTTGTCAATTGACTGTAATTTTTAGAGTTGTGTAGCATAGTCATATAAAAATAGAATCTATAAAATCTAAAGGAAATATTGAATATGAATCACAGTATCTACAGAAAAGAGTTTCAATGTTTGTGTTTTGATGGTGGATCTGTGAGAGTATTATTTCATATTTCATAACGTATTTTCCATGATAAAAATCCCCCCATAATGATGATATTTCTGCTTTACAGTTCTGCTTGTTGGATGTATTTGGTATAGGAGTTGGGAAGTGAGAAAGGAGGTACAGTAAGTATTACTTGAGTAAAGTATATAAAAGTCCTAAAAATAGAATTTAAAAGAACACTTAAGCATTTTCTCCTAAAACATACTTACAGAAAGATATGAAAGAGCATTATGCCAAAGTAAACAAAATAACCTAGAATGAGGCATAGAGAACAAGTGTCATGTCTTTATTCATTATATTTTTGAATATGTATCAATTTATTAGAACAGATTATAGGAGGACCAAAATTCAAAGTGAGACTTGGGACACTTTCTTCTTGTTTTAACCTTAGTGCCTTTGCTCATAAAAAATAGATATATGTGTTTAACTTATTAGCTAATAATTTTGTATTATTATTATGTTCAACCCCATTTCTGGGAGCTAAGTTTAAGATGTATCTAGGGTTAATACGTCCTTCTAACTTAGATAGTAAGGAATAGCTTTTATTCCAGAATATGTTAGCTCATTATTGTCAGTGAAGTCTAACAGAAAGGAAGGGAGGGAGGGAGGCAAGAAAGGAAAAAGAAAAAGAATAAGGCTGGAAGAGAAGGCAATGAAAAAAATGAAAGAAAAGAGACCAATTAAACCTGTAATTACTTTTATTAGGTTAAGAATTTGGATTAAAAATGAATCTAGAGTACAACATACTTAGTTCTCCTAAGTGTACAATGGAAGAATTTCAAATTTCCTTTAAAATCCCAGCTGTATTAACCTTCATCCTTTCTGAGGTAAATTAATTATAGAGTAGAGTATGTGAGGGTCTTTCAGGTGAGACCATAAAACCAAGGTCTTGTCTGCTGTGTGTGGATATTAAGCATCCCCTGGCACTCTTTACAGAGATAGAGTTAATCCTGGGGTGACCTTGATCAAACTTTTTTCTCTTCAATTTGTGGATTGGAGCAGGCTCTGGTAGCAGATCATTTAACTCTGTATCATGTCACTGTCACTTTCACACAAGTTAATAATAAGCTTTTACAAAGTTATAGATACCAATCACAACAGATGCATGCGTATGTCATACTGATTTCTTGTGAAGCATTTAAAAGAGTGCTACGCTGTTCTATATATGTAGGAAGTATAGACTTATATTTATAAATTACCTACACTGTGCTTGTGTGTTTGCAATCATTTCAAATTAATTAGAGGGCTACATAACACATCAAATTTCTACTTCTGTTTGTCCATAAATCAGCTTTAAATTTTTTTCATAAGTGAAATTGTGTATTTTATATCTTAATAGGCAAGAAAATTAACAGTCACACAGATTTGACTTTTTCCAAAATATAAGATTAATACATGATCTGATCTGTATCCAAGATGGCCACCATTGAGCAGCAGACCAGTGAGGAAGAGTGTAGGGACTCAGCCACTGATAGACACAGGCACCCTGAACAAATTTGGATGAAGTCTCTTTTAACACATAAAGATCAGAAAGCCGAGTTTCACCACTTAGAGTCTAGAATCTTGATGCTCCATCTTCGCCTCCTCGCTCCTGTGCCTCCCGTCCCCTACCACCAGGTACAGGGCTCACATAGGAACTGAAGCACTGCCCTGTGTACAGGAGAGGCTGAGTGATCCTGAGAGGCTCTAGATCAGTTTCCCCACGCTCCAGCTGCAGTAATTGGTTCCATGCGGAAGGAGTCCGGGTCAGGGCATAGCAGTGGGTGATCAGAGCCCAAATAGAATGGGGAAAAAGCCTGTGCTCTGACGGTTCCCAGGTGTGCACGTTCCACCAGCAGAGCCCAACGGCTGGCTCCCAGGCCGGGAAAGATCTCACCTACAGATTACACTTGACTGGTACCTGCTGCCAACATATGGCAGTCAAATCCCACCATAAGGAAGGACCTCCTACCAGTCCTGTGCACCAGGAGCTCACCCTCTTTCAAGTGCTGAGTGTAGATTTGAACAGGGAGCAATAAGCATAAAAGACGCCTGAATCTTTCCCAGCAGAAAGGATTCTGGGTTGCAAACTGCAAACAATGGGCAGGGAGTCTATCTCTCTCCACTTATTTCCCACAAAGTACTTGCAACAGGGGACTGAAAATCAGCCTGACTGCCTAACCAAGGAGAAAACTCTAAACTAAAAGCATTTTTTCACATGGAGTATGGAGCAGAAGTGAATACCCCTCTCTCTCGCACTGTGATCTATGTTGAATGACAAAAAAGGCTCTAGAACAGAAAGACTTGAACTAGCTTCAAAACAACAAAACCAAAGAAGATAAATAAGGAGGGAAGAGCCAATAAATGAGGAAGAATTAATGAAGGAATTCAGGGTATCTTAAAGAGTCTTAAAGAGACAGTGCCAGAAAAGGCAGCTATAAGTTTGAAAACAATGGAAGCTCCACAGAATGACTTTCCCAAAATGACACAGTCACAGAACTCAGAGACTGGATGTGTAAAATGAATAAAGAGAACCATGAGAAACTAAGAGTGAAACTCACCAGTCTTACAGCAAGGAAAAGGAGAGATGGCCAATTTCAGAAAGGCCCATTCTGAAATACTGGAAATGAAAAACTGGAAATTAAGCAGAGGAGAGAATCTCAGAGTTTGAAGAATAAAATATGGAACTAACTCAGTCTATCAAAAACATAGAGAAAAGGCTCAGAAAGAATAGGCAAAGACTCTGAGAGATGTGGGATTATGTCAAGAAGCCAAATCTATGCCTGACTGGTATCTCTGAAGCAGAAGGGGAAACTGAGAACACCATGGAACAAGCATTTTATGAGGTCAACCAAGAAAACTTCCCACATCTCACTAGTGAGGCAACCATTGAAGAACAAGAGATTCAGAGAACCCCACAAGGTATCACATGAGATGATCATCCTCAAGACACACAGAAATCTGCATCCATAAAGTAAGCATGAAAAAAAAAATCCTACAGGTAACAAGAGAGAAAGGTCAGAACACTTACCAGAGAAGACCTATCAGAATTACACCAAAATTCTCAACAGAAATACTACAAACCACAAGAACTGGAGTCCCATTTTTAACATTCTCAAAATAAGCAATCCAAGTCAAGAATTCCTATCCTGCCAAGTTAACCTTCATCCATGAGGAAGGATTAAAATCCTGTCCAAACATCCAATCCATAAGATAATATGCTGCCTCCAGACCAGTCCTTCAGGAGATGCTAAAGAATGTGTTGAACACAGAAACAAAAGAGCATTCATACCCATCACAAAACCACAGACAAGCACAGAATTAACAGAGCATACAAATCATTCACAAAAATAAAAATACACATATATAAATACAAAAGTAAAGAGGAATTAAAGCAACTCCCTGAGAACCCTATAACAGGGATAATCTCTCACATTTCTGCAATTAATTTGAGTGTGAAAGGATTGGATGTGCCACTGAAGTAGTCTAGAGTGACAAACTGGATAAAGAAGCATGATCTAACATTCTGCTTCTTCCAGGAAACTCATCTCACTGTAAACGACACCCACAGGTTCAAAACTAAAGACTGGAAAGTGAACTTTCAGGCTAATGGAAAACAGAAAAGAGCAGAGGAAACTATTCTGATTTCAGACAAAGCAGATTTCAAACCATCAAAAGTTAAAAAGGACATAGAAGTACACTACACAACGTAAATACCTCAATCTACTAGCAAGAAATAGATACCTTAAACATATATACACCAAAAACAGGAGCACCAAATTTTATAAAACAGCTACTAAGTAAACTAAGAGAGGACATTGATTCTGACACAACCATAGTTGGAAACCAAAAAACCCTACTAACAACTCTAGACAGATCATCCAGGCAAAAAATCAACAAAGAGATCTGGAACAAAACTAAACACTTGGTTAAATGGATTTAATAGATATCTGCAGAACTCTCAACCCAACAACTATAGAAAATATATTCTACTCATCAGCACATGGAGCATATTCCAAGATTGATCACATTCTTGCATATAAATCAAATGTGTACAAATTTCAGAAAGTTAAAATAATAGCATGCATCTTCTCAGGTTACGGTGGAATAATAATAAATATTTCCACCAACAAGATACCTCCAAAACACACAAAGACATGTACACTAAACAACAGACCACTGAATGACTTCTGAGTTAACAAAGAAACAAGATAGAAATAAAAAGATTCCTGGAGAAAAATAAAAACAAAGACACATCTTATCAGAATCCCTGGGATGCCATGAAAGCAGTGTTATGAGGAAATTCATAGCATTGCATTCACACACCAAGAAAATATAAAGATCAGTAGAAAAATCCAGGTCACTAAGACAAAGTCACAAATGCAGTATATAGAAGACAAAAAAATCATAGAAGGATCAACAAGACAAAAAGCTGGCTCTTTGAAAGGATAAATAAGATTGAGGGAAACCTGGACAGACTGACTACAAAAAGGGAGAATGTAAATGCAATTAGAAACAAAAAAGGTTATTTTTTTTTCTCAACTGATCCTGAAGAAATTCAAAAGATTATCAGAGATTACTATGAACAACTGTATGCAAATAAACTAGAAAATCTAAAAAAAATGGAGGATTTTCTAGTATCACACAACCTCCCAGAGTTGAAACAAGAAGAAATTGACACTATAAACAGTCTAATATGAATCCAAAAAATCAAATCAATCGTAAGAAACCTCTCCACCAAAAAAATTCCTAGACCAGATGGCTTCCCAACTGAATTCCACAAGACATATAAGGTGGAGTTGTTACCATAGTTATTGAAAATATTCCAGGCAACTGAGAATGATGGAATTCTCCCTAACTCGTTTTATGAAGCTAACATTATACTATTATACAAACCTGGCAGAGATTCAACAAGGAAAAGGAATTATAAGCCAATCTTCTTGATGAACATAGATCCAAAAACTTTCAACAAGATTCTAGCAAATTGGATCCAACAATACATATCAAAGATCATCCACCAGACCAGGTAGGCTTCATTCCTGGGATGCAGGGCTGGTTCAACATTCACAGGACTGCAAATGTAATTCAGCATATTAAATGATGTAAAGCCAAGAACCATGTAATTATCTCACTAGATGCATAAAAAGCTTTCAACAAAATCCAGCATCCCTTCTTGGTAAAAAACTCTCAAACACCTAGGCATAGGCGAGACATACCTCAAAACAACATGAGCTATCTATAATAAACTAACAGACATTTTACTTACTGAGCATAAACTGGAAGCATTTTCCCTAAGAACTCGAACAAGACAAGGATGGCTACTCTCATCCCTCCTATTAAACACAGTGCCAGAAGTCCTAACCAGAGTAATCAGTCAAGAGAAGAAAATCGGGGGTACCCAAATAGAAAAAGATGACGTTAAACTGTTCCTTTTTGTTGTTAATATGGTTCTATACCTCGAAAATCCTAAGAAGTCTGACAAAAGCCTCTTCACACAGATAAACAACTTTGGTAAAGTCTCGGATTATAAAATCGTGTAAAGACCGTTGCTTTTTATACACCTGCAACAAGTAGGCAGAAAACCAAATAACACAATCTCATTCACACAGCCACACCGACACACACAAAAGAAATACCTTGGCATCTATCTAACCAGAGAAGTGAAAGATCTTTACAATGAGAACTACAAAACACTGCTGAAATAAATCAAGGATGACACAAATAAATAGAAAAAAAAAACATTTTATGCTCATGGGTCAGAAGAATCAATGTTGTCAAGATGTCCACCCTACCCAAGGCAATTTACAGATTCAATGCAATACCCATCAAATTCCCAACATCATTTTTCACAGACCTGAACACAATACGGAAATTCATATGGAAACAAAAAAGAGCAGGAATAGCCAAAACAATCCTCAGCAAAAGAAACAAAGTGAGGTATCACACTTTCAGACGTTAAACTTTATTACAAGGCTACAGTAACCAAGATGGTATAGGTACAGGAATAGGCACACAGACCAAAGGAACAAGATGGAAATGCCTGAAGTAAAACACAGTCTCAACTCATTTTTGACAAAGCCTTCAGTAACAATCACTGAAGAGAGGACACCATATTCCACAAATGGGGCGGGGAAAACTGACTGACCACTTACAGAATAATGAAACTGGACCCCTACCTATCACCATATTAAAAAAATCAATTCTAAATGGATAAAAGATCTCAATGTAAAACTTAAACCTCTAAGAATTCTGGGGAAAAAAAACACAGGAAACACCCTTCTGGACATTGCAGTAGGCAATAAATCTATGACCAAGTCCCCCAAAGTGAATACTACAAAAGTTAAGATAGGCAGGTGGGGCCTCATGAAACTGAAAAGTTTTTGCATAGCAAAAGAAACCATCAAGAGAGTAAAGAGACAATCCACAGAGTGGGAAAAAAATATTTGCAAAATATGTGTCTAACAAAGGCCTAATAAAGGTCTAACAAAGACATAATATCCAGGATCTAGCAAAGGCCTAACATCCAGGATATACAAGGAACTCAAACAAACTGGAAAAAAAAAAAACCCATGAAAAAGAGGGCAAAGTATATGAACAGACATTACATTAGTGAATGCTCAATTTCACTAATCAGAGAAATGTAAAAAAGCTACAATGAGATACCACCTAATTTCAGGGAGGATGGCTATCATTAAAAAGGCCAAAAACCAAACAAACAAGAAAATCTGAAAAACAGAGATACTGGGTATGATTATAGAGAAGGAGGAACACTTCTACATGTCGGTCTGAATGTAAGAAGTCCAACCTCTATGGAAAGCAGTATG
The DNA here is from genome assembly GCF_000164805.1 of Carlito syrichta. Classification (NCBI taxonomy): domain Eukaryota; kingdom Metazoa; phylum Chordata; class Mammalia; order Primates; family Tarsiidae; genus Carlito; species Carlito syrichta. Next base: position 845,603 of record NW_007253174.1, read on the forward strand.
GTGAGTCCTAAAATGACGAAGACTTGATCTTCCATACAATCCAGCAATCCCTCTTCCGGGAATATACCCAGAGGAACATAAATCACTATACCCAAAAGACACTTGCACTTGCATGTTTATCACTACAATATTCCCAATAGCAAAAACATGGAACCAACCCTGCTGCATTCAAAAGTAGATTGGATAAAGAAAATGTGGTACATATACACAATGGAATACTACACAGTCATAAAGAAGAACAAAATCATAGTCTTCTCAGCAACTTAAATGCAGCGGGAGACCATCATTCTAAGTGAACCATCACAGAAATATATAAGCAAATTCTACATATTGTCACTCAAAAGTGGGCCCTGACCACCAGTCACATTAGCACAAGGGTGATTGGCAGTTGCTGGGCACAGCTAAAGAAGGGGAAGGGGGGATTCAGGAGGGTGGGAACCATGTGACAACACAAAGTTACCTGGTTCATATCGGGGGGATTGACGGTCACCTAGAAGCCCAAACTTCACCTGCATGCAGCCTACTTATGTAGTAAATCCTCACTTGTACCTCATAACTCTATAATAAATTTTAAAAATTAAGAAAAAAATAAATATAGTACTTGGATGATGGGCACCCTAAATACCCTGACTATGCATTTAATACATGTAACAAAATTTCACATGTAACTTATAAATTTATACAAATAAAAAAGTAAATCAATAGCAATAAGAATCACATATGATATAAAAATAATAATATCCACATATTGAAGATTAAATCTTACCCCTAGAGTAGTCAGATACCTTATTTTACAAGAATATTGAACATGTTGAATATTAAATTACCTGGGATCAGTGTATCTATGATTTTAGGCCTTAGCTAAGTTTAATTTTGCCAAGTTGAAAAAAAATATATATATCAAAGTAGAGACTATCTACTTAAAATGGAGAAAAAAAAATCTCAAAAATATGTTTGCACCCGTGAAAGATTATATTCTATCCAGCTACATGTGGTTTAATGGCCAGAAAATCAATACAGTTTCAGGAGTTCATCCATACATCTGTCAAATTATATTAATTTTTTATTTAATTTAGCAGGCTTGTTACTGTGAATAATTACAAATAGTATCCATAAAAGAGGTAAATTACAACACTGAAAAAAATTCAATGACGGTGGTTCTTAGCCAATTTTTATTTGAAACTTTCACTAGAAATAGGCACTTTGCAAATACTTAATTAAGATAATAAGATTTTTCCACAAAGTTACTTTATTGGTGATCATTCTACAATGTTTATTACATTTTAAAATTGCATATTGTTAATTTGGTTAAAAAATGTAAGCATATTGATTGATTTTCTTATAGTACAGGTGATAAATCATGGATTCAATAGAGTTTACGTTTGCTTATTTGAAATATAAATATTCATCATTTTTAATTGTCTTACAATTTCTTTACTCTCACTACTCCTTGTAAAGAGTGCAGAAAAGTGAGTTACGGATTCCCACTGGCAACTGTACAAGGACCTTTTCAAATGGTAATATAGTATAGACTCAACCTTCATTCTGTTATAATCTCTCTGATTTATATGAAAGTTCAAATTGAAACTATTTTGTGTTAAATAAGTAGTCTAATAAATGACATTTGGTCAAAGGCAACAAACCTCTGATCCAATATTTTATGATATGCTGAAGTACCATATAACTATATTCTCAAAGTTTGAGATTAGGTAGAAGAAAAGAAAGGTGAGTCATAGCTACTTGTCTCATGTGAGTCTTTCATTGTCTCATGTCTCATCAAGTTTTTAGAATTCAAATCAATTTTTTTAGGCCCATTTTGTAAAGTGCCTTTATCTGTGTTTTATTACATAATTTGCTTTATACCAAATCATGCGATATGAATTAATGAGTACGTATAGTAACAATTTTTTGATCCCATTTAAGAAAGGAATGTCACAGAGATAAAAATAGAATATGCTTGAGTCCTTCAGCAGAAAACTGAATTAGACTCTAATACCTTCCATTATCAGCCATGTAGACTAAAGTAATACGAGATTTCTAGATGCCTTGAGATTTGCTGGGGTTTTTTTTGTTTGTTTGTTTGTTTTGTTTTGTTTTTTTAGCAAGAAGAAGAATGTCATCTGTTCAACGTTATTAAGGTTATTGCTGTGGTTAACAATTATAATAAGTATAAAGTGGCTGACTTTTTAAATGCAGCATATAACAAGCATTCAAAAAATAGCAGCCACTATTAAGAAGATACAGTTTATGAGAGAAGAAACATCAGGTGAATTTATACAAAACCTTTGAACCAGCTGTATCTTCTGCCTGCAATATTTTTCCCCAGATGTCCATAGAGCTTAAGCCATCATCAACTCTTTTGTTTCCTAAACTGCCTCTTTCCTGTAAGGATTATTCTGAAATATTTTATTTAAATTTGTATATCACTCACTTCCTTGTTTTTTATCTCTCTGCTTGTATTTTTCACTGTCATTTAGTTTCTATCTATTTTTGCTGCGCGGGTTTTGTTGCACTCTTGTTGCATGCATATATGTTAAGGGTCTTTCTGGATAATCAATTCCTTATTATTATGTATGCCCCTATTTATCTCTAATAATCTACCTTATTCTGAAGTCTACTTTGCCTGAAATTATCCAAGAAAACTAACCAAGCTTTATTTTGATTAATGTAAGCATATATTAAATTAGGTTGGATATTTTTGTCCCCGCTAATGTGCATGTTGAAAATTCTAACACCTGATGTTATAATATTTGGAGATTGTGTCTTTGGAAGGTAATTGGGCTTAGATATGGTCACGAGGGTGAGACTTTCATGGAGAGATTAGTGGCCTTACATGAACAAAAAGAAAGCAAGAGCTCTCTTTGGTCAGGAAAGCACAGCAAGGAAAGGCTATCTGAGCACGCGGTTATCTGTATGACAGGAACAGCACTCTCACCAAGACCTATATGTTGGTACATTGATCTTGGACTTCCCAGTCTCCAGAACTGTGAGAAAATAAATTTATGTTGTTTAAGCACACTAGTCTATAGTATTTGATTATAGCAAACTGAGCAAATGAATCCAGAATGGTTTATATTTCTCCATTTTTTAATGTATCTAAATACTTGAATTTAAATTAGATGTATTATAAAGAACATGTAGTTGGATCTTATTTTATATGAATTCACTCTGGTAATCTTTTTTAACTGTATATAGACCCTCCACACTTACAGTGATTATTGATATAGCTAAATTAATATCTGCCATATTTCCTTTTTTATTTATTGCAGTTGTTTTGTTCTATTTTTTCCTTGTTTCTGATTATTTCTTGTCTTAACTGAGCATTTCACAGGAATCCTTTTTAATCCCTTTTTAGCATATCAATTTTACTTTTTAAAAATCTTTCACAGAGACACTAGAGTTTACAATACACATTTTAGACTTATCTGACTTCAAATTCTAAAACACCTTGTTTGCAGTGCAAGTAGCTTGTAACCAAATATTCTCAATTTCTCTCTCCCATTCCTTACAACATTTCTGTTATTCATGTGCTAAAATAATCCAATGATATAGCATTGGTAATATTATTGCTTTCAATAAACAACTAACTTTTAGGTCAATTAAAAATAGAGAAAGTCTGGTATTGGTACAAGAACAGGCATATACACCAATGGAACAGGATAGAGATTCCAGATGCAAAACTTTAGTTTCTCAACCAACTCATCTTTGACAAAACCTCCACCACCAACCACTGGGTGGAGGAGAACTTATTTAGTAAATGATGCTGGGAAAACTAGCTGACCACATGCAGAAGATTAAAACAAAACCCCTACCTATCACCATACACAAAAATCAACACTATATGGATCAAAAGCCTAAACATAGAAACTCAAACTATAAGAACCTTAGAAAATGCAGGAGACACCCTCATGGAAATTGGAACTGTCAACCAATTCCTGGTCAAAATCCCAAGTGCCCATGCCTTAAGAGAGAAGATAGACAAGTGGGACCTCATCAAACTGACAAGTTTCTGCAAAGCCAAAGAAACTATCAAGAGATCAGGCAGACAGCTCAGATACATGAAAAAATCTTCAGTCTCACTAGTCATCAAAGAAATACAAATTAAAACCACACTGTGTTACTACCTAACTCCAGTTGGGATGCCCATCAGCAGTAACTCAAAAGGCAACAGATGCTGAAGAGGACGTGGGGAAAAGGGAACACTTCTACATTGTTGGCAGGAGTGTAAACTAGTACAACCTCTGTGGAAAACAGTTTGGCCATTCCTAAAAGATCTAAAAATCGACCTTCCATATGACTCATCAATCCCTCTACTGGGATAGTCTCAGAGGAACTTAAATCACTTTATGAAAATGATACCTGCACATGCATGTTTATTGCAGCATTATTCACAATTAGCAAAAATATGAAACCAATTGTACTGCCCATTGAAAGAGGACTGGATAAAAAATGTGGTACATATATGCAATGGAATATTATGCAGCTACAAAGAAGGACAAAATTATGAACTTTGCAGCAACTTGGATGGACTTAGAGCTTATAATACTGAGTGATCTCTCACAGAAACAAAGAATGGAGTATCATATGTTCTCACTCATAAGCGGACCTTGAACAACTATCACAATACTGTAAGAAAAGTATTAGCAGCAGTGGGAAACTGCCAGGGGAGGGGGAACACACCTCATCAACAAGGGTACCAGCATAATGAATCTTTGTATACCTAACCCTGAAATGAACCCCACATATTCAAAAAAGAAATACGAAAAATAAAATATTTTATTTTAGTTTGATTTATTCTTTCTCCAAGGCTCTTTTATTATGGACCCCAAGTTTTTCACCTATATCACTTTACTTCTCAGTGAAGAACTTTTAACGTATCTCTGAGGGCAGAAAAACTGAGAAGAATACACTCAGTTTTTACTTGCCTAAGAGTCTTTATTTCTCCTTCATATTTTAAGAATAATTTTTCTGATTCTACAATTTTTTTGGTTGTTCTCTCTCTCATTCAATATATTAAATATTCACTTCACTCCTTTCTCATTTGCAAGATCTGTGATGGGAAATCCAGTGTAATTCTCTCTCTCTCTTTTCTTTTCTTTTTTTTTGTTTTTGAGTTGGAGTCTCACTGTCGCCCAGACTGGACTGCAGTGGCCACTCCCGGCCATTGCAGCCTCGACCTGATGGGCACCGGCGTTGCTTCCCCCTCAACCTTCCAAGTAGCTGGAACTACAGGCGCGTACTACCACGCCCGGCTCATTTTTTGATTTATTGTAGAGATGAGGTCTCGTTGCCCAGGCGGGTCTCGAACCCGCGGGCTCAGGCAATCCACTCACCTCAGCCTCCAAAGGCGCGAGATTACAGGCTGAGCCACGGAGTCCTGCTCAGTGTAATTCTCATGTGACCCTGCTATTTAACAGGTAAAAGTATTTTATCCCTCTGGTTCTGTTCACGATATTGTCTTATGATTGGTTTTTGTAATTTGGATATGTTATACCCAAGCGTCTTTTTTGGTTTGTTTGTTTTTATTATGCTTAATGCATTTTCCTTGTGACCTCAGTGCTCTGATGGGTTCAAGAAGAGTTGATTTTTTTTTCTTATTTCATGTTGGAAGACTAAAAGTGACAAATGCCAAGCTCTTACATGTCACAGTTTAAACCTTTTTTATGGCCAAAATAATGATGAATAGCATTATATTCATGTTTCACATATCACAGAAACAGAGAACTCACCTTGTTCATTCACAAGCAATTAGCATTCTACAGTGAGGTAAGTCTGACAACATAATAAGCAACACTTCACATTGAATTATTTTTTATTATAGACTACTAAAGCAGTTATTTAAACAGTCTTTTATGGATATATATAGAAGATGTCTTGTAACAAAAATATTATGCTGATACAACAATTTTGTAAATAGACGCAGTAGGGAGTCTATAAAAGTAAATTGAACCCAGAAGCATATGACTAAACACTGAGACAAATGCATACTATTTACTATGCTTGTGTCCTTCCATGTAATATAGTTTATTGCATTGTGAGTATACATACAGTATATAATTTCTTCTGTGTTCAAAGCAATTTGGTATAATACTAACTCATTACTATTATTTTTTAAGTTTTTAGTTCAATAACTTTAGTAATACAATTGGTATTTGATTACATAGATACGTTGTACAGTGGTGAAGAAGACTGAGATACAGGTATAGCTCCATCTGTGCACATTGCATTCAGTAGGCAATTTTTCATCCCTTAGTCTCCCTCTTTTCCTCACTCTGAAAGTCCAATGTCCATTATACCATTATATATGCTTTTGGAGATACACACACACACACACACACACACACACACACACACACACACACACACATTTTCTTTATCCACTAATCATTTAAATTAATTCCATGTCTTGACAATTGTGAATTGTGCTGTCATAAACATACGAGTACAGGTGTCTTCTTTGTATCATGACCTTTGAGTGGATGCAAAATAGTGGGATTGCTAGATCAAATGGTAGATCTACTTTTAGTTCTTTGAGAAATCGCCATACTGCTTTTCATAGAGACTATACTAATTTATATTCCCTCTAAAGTGTATAAGCATTTTCATTTTACTGCATCCATACCAACATCTATTGTTTTTTGATATTTTCTTTTCTTTTTTTCTTTTTTTGGCTATTTTTCACTTTCATGTCGATATACTATCTTGTTTGTTAATTTCATTTTTTTTTTAAAGAGATGGTGTAAAACCAAGATTAAGTATTTAAGTGGTCATTGTACAGGTAAAGTTTGGGCTTCCCTCTGATCCCCACATTGCCTGACTTAAGATCAGGTACCCTTTTTGATGTTATGTGTGCCCCCTCCCTCTCCAGGTAGTGTCACGCTACTGCCAATCCCTTTCTTACAATATTATGGTAAATATTCAGGGTCAGCTTATGAGTAAGAACATGTAGTATTCAGTTCTTTGCTTCTGTGGATCACTGAGTATTATAGACTCTAAGTTCATCCAAGTTGCTGTGGCATCCATAATTTTGTCCTTTATCACTGGATACTTTTCTAACATGTATATATACCACATTTTTTTCCAGTCCGTTTTTGAAGGTCAGCAGGGTTGGTTCCATGTTTTTACTACTATGAATAGTGCTGCAATAAGCATACATGTACAGGTGTCTTTTTGGTAGTTAGATTTAAGTTCCTTCAGGTATATTCCCAATAGGGGAATTGCTGGGTCAAATGGATGGTCACTTTCTAGTTCTTTTAGAAATCACCACACTATTTTCCATAGAGGTTGAACTAGTTTGCATTCTCATCAACAGTGTAGAAGCGTTCCCTTTTCTCCACATCCTTACCAGCATCAGTTGTTTTCTATTTTATTAAAGAAGGTCATTCTTACTGGGGTTGGTGGTATCTTAATGTGGTTTTGATTTGCACATATCTGATGATTAGTGAGGTTGAGTACTTTTTTAAGTGTCTGTTGGCTGTCCACATGTTTTCTTTTGAGAAGTGTCTATATCTTTTGCCTATGATAGACAAGTGGGACCTCATTAAACTGAAAGGCTTCTGCAAAACAAATGAAAACATCAAGAAAATGGGAAGACAACCAACAGAATAGGAAAAAAATATTTACCAGCTGTATATTTGACAAAGCAGTTTTGTTTTGTTTTTTTCCTTTTGGCATGTTTGAGTTCCTTACAGATCCTGGATGTTAGGGCTTTATCAAATATAGAGTTGGTAAATATTTTTTTCCTATTCTGCTGGTTGTCTTCCCATTCTCTTGATGTTTTCATTTGTTTTGCAGAAGCCTTTCAGTTTAATGAAGTCCCACTTGTCTATCATATATCTTATGGCTTAGACATCTGGGATTTTGATCAGGAATTGATTGCCTACTCCAACTTGCTTAAGAGTATCTTCTGAGTTTTCTGAGATTCTTAATATTTGAGATTTTATGTTTAGGTCTTGATGCATTTAAAGTTGACTTTTGTGTATGCTTATAGGTAGGGGTCCTGTTTCACTCTTCTATGTGTAGTCAGTCAGTCTTCCCACACCATTTACTGAATAGGTAATCCTTTCCCCAGTGGTTGTTGGTAGAGGCTTTGTTGAAGATGAGTTGGTTGAGAAATTGAAGTTTTGCTTCCAGAATCTCTATCTTGTTCTATTGGTCTCAATGCCTGTTCTTGCACCTATACCAGCCTGTTTTGATTATTGTAGCCTTATAGTAAATTTAAAGTCTGGAAATGATACCTCTCAATTTTTGTTTATTTTGCTGAGAATAGTTTTGGATATTCATGTTTGTTTATGTTTCCATATGAATTTCTTTATTGTCGTTTCCAGGTCTGAGAAAAATGATGGTGTAATTTAATAGATATTGCATTGAATCTATAAATTGCCTGTGGTAGAATGGTCATCTTAACAATGTTGATTCTTCCTGTCCATGATCATGGAACATTTTTCCATTTGTTTGTGTCTTCTTGGATTTCTTAGAACAGTGTTTTGTAGTTTTCATTGTATAGGTCTTTCATTTCTCTGGTTAGGAAGATGCTGAGGTATTTAGTTTTATTATTATTTTTTAATATTGTGAATGGAATTGTGCTTTTTTATTTGCTTATCTGCCTTTTTGTTGTTGTATAAGTATGCAACTGTCTTTTGCACATTTATGTTGTACTCTGAGACTACCAAAGTCCTTTATCAGTGCAAGGAGATTATTGACACATTCTTTTGGATTTTCAAGGTATAGGATCATGTCATCAGCAAAGATGGGTGACTCAGCTTCCCTTTTTCTATTTGGCTACCCCTAACTTCCTTTTCTTGTCTAATTGCTCTAGCTAGGACTTCCAACACAATGTTGAACAGGAGGAGTGAGAGTGGGCAGTTTTGTGGTTTTCTGGTTTTCAGGGGAAATGCTTCCCATTTCTGTCCATTTAGCAATATTCTGGCTATAAGTTTTTCATAATTGATACTTATTGTTTTGAGGTATGTTCCTTTTATGCCTAGGTTTTCAAGGGTTTTTATAAAGAGGGGATGCTTGATTTCATCAAAAGCTATTTATCTAACTAATGATATAATAATGTGGTTCTTGTTATGACATCTGTTGATGTATTTAACTACATTTATGTTCTTGCATATGCTGAACCATCCCTGCATCCCAGGGATAAAGCCTACTTGGTCATGGTAGAAGATTTTTGAAATGTGTTGTTGGATATGACTTGCTAGAATCTTGTTGAGAATTTTTGCATCTATGTTCATCAACTATATTGGCCTATAGTTCTCTTTTTTTGCTGGATCTTTACCCGGTTTGGGTATCAGTATGATATTAGCTTTGTAAAATGAATTGGGGAGAATTCCATCTTTCTCAATTGCTTGGAATACTTTAAATAGGATTGACTGCTCCTTCTTGTATGTTTTGTAGCATTCTGTTGGAAAGTCATCTGGTCCAGGGCCTTTTTTTATGGGTAGTTTTCTTATGACAGAGTCAATTTCCTCGGTGTTATTCAGTCAATTTAGTGTCTCAGTGTCTTCTTGTTTCAACCTTGAGAGGTTGTGTGACATCAGAAAGTCCTCCATTTTATTTAGGTCATCAATATTTTTTTCATACAGGAGTGCATAGTAATCTTTGATACTCTTTTGTTTTTCTTTGGGGTCAGTTGTGATTTGCTCTTTTGCATTTCTGATAGTGCCTAATCTGGATTTTTGTCTTTTTTTCTTGGTCCTTCTGCCTAAAGGTCCATCAATCTTGTTTATCCTTTCAAAGAATAAGCATTTTGTTTTGCAAATATTTTCTATGATATTTTTGTCTTCTATGTCCCATATTTGGGTTTTTATTTTGGTGATCTGGATTCTTTTGCTGAAGTTAGGGTTTTGGTGTTCTTTCTTTTCCAGCTCCCTTAGGTTATTTGTTAGGCTGTTAACTTGTGATCTTTCCATTTTCTTGATATGTGTTCATAGAGATACAAATTCCCCTCTTAGAACTGTTTTCATGGTATACCAGAGGTTGTGGTATGATGTTTTAAAAAGTTTCTTTCTTTTAATTTGTTTACATGAATCTTTTTTTTTTTTTTTTTTGAGTTGGAGTCTCACTCTGTCGCCCAGACTGGAGTGCAGTGGCCGCTCCCGGCCACCGCAGCCTTGCCTGCTGGGCTCCGGCGATCCTTCTGCCTCAGCCTTCCGAGTAGCCGGAATTACAGGCACACGCTACCATGCCCGGCTGATTTTTTTTATTTTTTATTTATTGTAGAGATGAGGTCTCGCTGCCCAGGCGGGTCTCGAACCCGCGGGCTCAGGCAATCCACTCACCTCAGCCTCCCAAAGGCGCGGGATTACAGGCTGAGCCACCGAGCCCGGCTACATGAATCTTTTAATTTCTGTTTTGATTTCTGTGTTGACCCAGGAATTGTTCAGTAACATACTGTTTAGTGTCCATGTCTTTGTGGGTTTTGGGGGAATTTTGTTGGTGTTGATATTTATTTTTATTCCACTGTGGTCTGAGAAGGTGCATGGCAGTATTTTGATCTTATGAAATATGTTTATGCTTGATTTATGACTAAGGATGTGATCGATCATGGAGTACATTCTATGTGATGATGAGTAGAAAGTATATTCTGTGGTTGTTGGGTAGAATAATCTGTAGGTAACTATTAAATCCATTTGGTCAAGTGTCAAGTTGAGATTCCAGATCACTTTGTTGATTTTTGCCTCAATGGTCTATCTACGGTTGTTAGTGGGATATTTACGTCCCCACCTATAATAGTGGTAAAGTCAATATCCTTTTTTAGTTTATTTAATTATTACTTTATAAATGCTGGTCCTCTTGTGTTAGGTGCATATATGCTTAGAATGGATATTTCTTATTGATGGATTAAATCTTTTATTATTATGTACTGTCCTTTCACATCTTGTTTTAATTTTTGATTGCTTAAAGGTTATTTTGTTTGATATTAAGATCATGACTCCTGTCTTCTTTTGTGAAGTTCACCTGGAACTTCATTTCCTATTCTATAACTTTGAGTCTGTGTGCATCCCTTATTGTAAGATGAGTTTCTTAGATGCAACAAATTATTGTGTCTTTTTTTAAAAAATCTAGTTTGTCATTCTATGTCTTTTCAGTGGTGCATTTAATCCATTCACATTCATGTTGAATATTGAGATGTGAGTGTTATTCCCACCATGAGGCATCTATAAAGTTTTTTTTCCTTTTTATTTGTTTTCATTTAACTTTTGAGTTGATATATATGTATGTTTTCACATTTGCAGTCATTATGTACTCTCTGTTGATTCCATGTACTCCTGATTTTTTTTTGGGGGGGGGATTGCATGGTTTTTCTTTTTTCTGTGCTTAATACCTTTTTAAACATTTCCTGTAGAACTGGCCTGGAAACTGTCTGATCTCTTAGGGATTGGATGTCTGGGAAGGTTTTTAATTCTCCAATGCTGATGAAGCTGAGCATGTGTAGGAAATTATTGGTTGAAATTGTTTATCTTTGAGAACTTTAAAAACTGGACTTCAGTTCCTTCTAGCTTGTAGTGTTTCTGCTGATAGGTCTGATTGGTCTAGCTTGTAGTACTTCTGCCGATAGGTCTGATTACTATTCTGATTACACTGATTATACTGATTATACTGATTCCCCAGTAGTTAGTCTGAATTTTCTCTCTAGATAGCTTTATCATTTTTTTTCTTGTATACCTACTATATGTAGGTGAATTACTATGTGTATAGTGGTTGGTCTTGTTTGATGTCTTGCTGAGGTTCTTTTTATCTCTTGTATTTGGATGGTCAAATCTCTGATGAAATGGGGCAAGTTTTCTTGGATAATATCCTGGAATATTTGCTTCAAGGTGTTTTACATTTCCCTTTCTTCTTCAGGGATACCAATTAGGTATTGGTTTGGCCTCTTGATATAATTGCACATCTCTTGGTGGCTTTGTTCTTTCTTTCTGAGTTTTCTTTCTATGTTTTTAGCAATCAGGTTAATTCCATGTTTGGATCTTCGAACTCTGAGATTCTTGCTTCTGCTTGATTAATTCTGCTTTCCATACTCATCATCTATTTGTTTCCTGGGTGAAGGTTTTATGGCCAATATCTCTGTTATAAGTTTTAAGTGTTATACCTTGTCTTTCTTGAGTCTTATTCAGTCTTTCCATCCATTTCCTAATCTGTGTTGTATTCTGGGGTCACTTGTTAACCTCCATTGTTTAGGCTCTTAGGTCTGATTTTTCAGGTGTTGTCTCTTTAGTGCACTGGGAATTACCTGTGTTCTTCCATTGATTTTTCCTTATTTGTGATGAATCTCTTTCTTTTCTCCTCAGTTCTATTATTCAGTGGCAGTGGGAGGGGATTTAACTTCTGAGGTTTACTTGGTCCTCTATTCTTCCCTTATCAGTGCTCTGAATTTGTTCTATTTTAAAACAGGGCTAGGGGTGGGAAGCTTTGCTGTCTCTTGTAGTTCTGAGAGTCAAATAAGTAGAAGATGGGGAGCTAGGATTTAGAAACTACTTGCAATTCACAATGTTCACTGACTGTGGTATGGGTTCCAGGAGACCCACCACCTTTCTATATGATGATGCAACAGGTAAATGTGTGTACTCCTGAGTCCAAGATAAAGTAACAGTAAAGAAGAGAACAGAGAAAAACCGAATGAAATAGGAAAGACAAAAAAAAAAAAACACAGAAAAACAAAAGCAGAAATCAAAGCAAACACACACACACACACACACACAAATTAAAGCGGGGAGAAAAAAACAAGACTCCTTTCCCCCCCAAACAAAACCAAAATACAGGAAAACAAACACACACACACACACTCAACACAAAAAAGAAAGAAGAAAAAAAGGGAGGGAACGCAAATTGAACCCTCACACACACATTCCCACATACATTAAACTAAAAAAACAGAATAACAACAATAACAAAATGAAACTAAAAGGTGAGCACTCAATCATTCAGGTACACACAGAAACAGAAAACAAAAAATGGAAAAAAAAAAGATAGAAAAAGAGAAAGAAAAGGAGGGGAACACAAATTCAGTCATCACATGCACATTCGAATACACCAAAAGAACAAAAGAAAAAAAATAATAAATTATTCTGGGCACTCAGCACCCTCTTGTGATAAATTCTGTAATTGTTCTCATGTTCCCAGCTGTTCACAGATAAGCCTCTTTGCTGTCTTCTGTGGAGTTGTGGCCTCATTCACAATCTCTCCAGTGTCTGGCCCAGGGAAGGAGGAAGGGGTGTTGGGGGAAGGTGAGGTTTCAGTATTTCCTTTCCATGCTAGTGTGGTCAGGGAGATCTCCTCGGGTGGATAGGTGCGGCGTTGTCTCCTCCCCAGATACTGGAGCGGAGGGGTCATTCAGGCTTATCCTGGAGTACAGTCTACCTATAATGACTGACATCCTGGCTCCACCTGAGTTCATCCCTCTCAGTCATGCCCCAGCAGCGTGAGTCTGATAGTCAGAGAATTGCTGGGGAGGAGGGGATTGGATCAATCCCAAACTCACTGCTGATCTCTTTAGGGGTCTTCCTCATCCTTTTCTGGTCATACCCTTTGTCCCATAGCTGAATCCGGGTATAGGGTAAGGCAAATGATTCCCAGTACTGTCCTGTTCCTCTGAAGTTTATGCTTTGGGGATATTCCCTCTGGGTCACGATCAGTCCCTAGCTAACCCACAGGTCAGGGAGATCGAGTCCATCACTCCATGGTGAGCAACCTGGAGCACATCTCTTCTGTCAACTATGGCCAAACACTGCAGTGGTAAGGCAGAGCCTGGAGTCTGCAGTCCCTCCTGGCGGCTTCCTCCTGGGAAGGGCTTTGCTGCTTTTAAAAAATGGCACTTGACTTCTGTGTTACCGGAAGCAGTAGAGGTTTTTTTGTATTTTAAATAATGACCAATTGACTGGTGTAAGGTGGCATCTCATTGTGGTTTTATTTTCCTTTCCCTGATGATTAGTGATGTTGAGCATTTTAAAATATTTTTTTGGCCATCTGTATATCTTATTTTAAGAAATGTTTGTTATATCATTTACTTATTTTCAACGGAGCTATTTGTGTTTTTTTCTGTTTGATTTTTTTGCTGATATTTTTTAGTTCTTTGTAGATTCTGTATATTAGCCCCCTGTTGGATTTATAGTTTGTGAACATTTTTCTCCCATTCTATAGGTTGCCTGTTTACTCTGTTGATTATTTCTTTTTCTGTATAGAAGCTTTTTAGTTTAATTAAGAGCCACTTAATTTGTTTTTATTACATTTGTTTTTGGGGGTATAGACATAATTTCTTTGTCTCAGCCAATAGCTAGAACATATTTTCTTAGGTTTTCTTCTAGAATTTTTATGGCTTCAGATCTTGCATTTAAGTCTTTAAATATACCTTGAGTTAATTTTTGTATATGGTGAGAGATTGGAATTCAGTTTCATTGGATAGCACATGATTATCCAATTTTCCCAGCACTATTTATTTTATAACACTTTTTGCTTTATCCCAGAGTCTTTGGTAACTTATGTCATTTCATGCATTTCACATTTTCTTTAATTTCCATCTTGATTTCATTGTTAACTCAAAGGTCTTTCAGAAACAGATTGTTTCATTTTCATGTGTTTGTTGAGTTAGGAGGGGTTTTTTGGAGTTGATTTCTAGTTTTATTCAACTGTGCTCTGAGAAGATACTTGATATGATTTATGTTATTGTGAATCTATTGACATTTGTTTTGTGGCCTAACATGTGGTTTATATTTGAAAATGCTCAATGCACTGATGGGGAAAACATATATTCTGTATTTTGGGGGTGTGGCAGACACTACTAGAAACAGGTAATTTAAAGATGTGGAGGCAAACACCCCCGGCCCAAAAATGTTTGTAATTCAACAGGAGTAGATAAATAAATTATTTTAAAACAGAAACAAACAAAAAATTCCTCTTCAATCCCCTGCCTCTGCAGAGTCCACATTTAATACATATTTGCCATAGAGATGTTTGATAATACTGTTATCACTAATTCAAATAATTTAAATATTAAACTTGTTTTTTTTTCCATCTCCATGATAATAAGGAAGATCATTTTACCGTTAAATTTAGTCACATGGTTTATTTGCATTTGGAAAGAAACTTTCAAGCTACATAAATCTGTGAGAGTGGATTGACATGAACCACTGTCTGATGTGGAGTGCAGTACATTTGCCAAAACATTGAGAGTGTATTATTTTTATTCACAGGTTGGATTTAGACACACTGTGAAACTCAAATTTTGACATACAACTCAAAAATGTTTATTAGAGGCTAACAACATTACTCTGAAAGGTTTGTCTATTTTTTATTTAATAATTTAGGCATGTACTATAAAATGTTACAAACATTTTTAGAAGCTAAATAAGATCTGCTGATACAAAACTGATTTGATCAAATCATTCCCCGCTTATTCTCTTGAGACACATTCACATAGGAATAGATGGACACATATTTTCACTCTATAATATGTGTTTGCATACTATTTTGTATTGTTTCATAAACTAAATAAAAGTAAATTCTTACTAGGATATTTATTGGGTTAAATGTTGCATTGCAAAAAAAGTAAAGTGAAAATAGAATAGGATGTTGATGTATTAGTCTTTCCAAAATTGTATTGGCAAAATCTTTACAAAATATTAGGAATAAAGTTTGGCTGAAATGGCAGTTTTATCTAATTAAGGTAATCATATTTTGCTTGATTAAAATTATTCAAGTGCTAATTTGGCATTTCTGTTCCTCTACTGATGAAGGTTTAATATTTATTTTGTTCGCCAGCATGTTCGGTGCTAGACAAAATTTCAAATCAAAGAACTTTCCAAGTGCTAAAGTCATTTTACCATTTGCAACTCTAATCTGATTTGGAAGCGTGCAGTTTAAAATGTTAGCACTGTGAAACACATACTGTGTTTGTTATTTAGAGCAAGACTGCAAGCTGAAAATGACCCAAACCAAAAAAAAAGAAAAAAAACTTGTGGATTTTTGTTCCTTTTTTGCATGCTCAAGGGAGTTTATGCTTTTTTTGTTTCTGTAAATGGTAGTTAGTCTTATTGCATAACCATTTTAGAGGTGAAGGAAATATTGCCAGGTTTCTCTGTATATATTTTTCTCATATATGCTAGATCAAAAAGAAAAAAAAAAGGAAAGAAAATCCTAGCTCTATTTCCTTCTTAATTACTCTTCTGAAATAGGTGGAATATTTTAAGTAGTTGGCAAAATGAAAATTAATAACTCTACCTTCTTACTCCCATTTAATAAGATGCTTTATTAATGGTTAAGAAAAAGTAGCATTAAAATATATTTCACCACTTTTACAATTTTCTAGTAATGTTTCCAGATGTGTTATCAGATTTTCTTCTGCAGGAGAGCCAGGGTAAGCTAAAAGGGATAGGAAATTTATGAATGCTGATATATTTGGATCCCTACTTTTCTGAACAGAGAACTTGAAGTTTCTTTTTAAGCTTCATTTTTTTTTTTTATTTTGATAAATTATGGAACGTGGTAGCTCCTTATTGGCTATAAACAATGCCAGAGTGAAAAGGAGTCTGTTGTTGACAACACCACTACCTCAGACAGCTTGTGAAAGAGAAAGAAGTATCCTCAACAATATAATATGAGAATTTATGAGAAAATAACTCTCTTATGGTTGAGCTTAATGAAAAGATTAAAGAATATAAAGTTGAACCCATGCACATTTTTTTTTGCAGAAAAATGTTTTATTCCATCATTGGCATTATAAAGATTCATTTACTGACTCAATAATACATATGTTTTCTTACTAAGATAGAGATCATAAGAGGTATTTGGCTCTAGATTAACATTCTGACATGAAACAGCAATATATTTAGGAATATTCAATTGTAGAGGGCTCAAAGTATTGGCTGATATAAAAGCAACAGATCTTTCTTCCAAAAGATCTTTTAATTATCTTATTTTCTACCTTAATGAAACTGAAGGAGTTAATAATAAGTCAAAACTTACAGTAAAACATTACTTGAAATATTGAATGGACAATTACATGTCTGAATGGTCCTCCATAGACTAGTAAAATGTGGATTTCTCTGCTGGAGACAAGCGAAGTCACCATCAATCAAGCTTCCTGTGGAGCGAGACAACTTGGTGGATGCCCAGACTCAGCAAGAATGCCTGGAAGTCAGACTGCCCCGCTACAGGCTGCCATTTGGGTTGTTTCAGAGGAATACAACACATGATGCTCTTGGTATTGTAAAGCCTAACAGAAATTTATCACGGGATGGCAGCCTGGCCACTCTTTTTTGTCAAATGTCTGTTCTATGAACACATTTTTATGGGGGGTTTTAAGGTAGGATTGGAGTGCTTGACAGAGTGAAACACATCCAAGTAAAACTCCAGAAATGAGCATAAAAATACATTTTTTTTTCCTGTTCTTTTGCTTAATTTCCCAACACAGTTGTGTGGGAAGCGTATTCTTTCTGGCCTATCGTCTTCTAATATCTGAGGACAAAGTAACTTCTATATGCACAAATTATACAAAGAGGGGGAATATAAAGATACTGTCAGTTGTAGAGTGACAAGGACTAAATAATTCAGAAACTAGTTCCTTTTCTTTAGTCTCTTTATAAAGTGCTTTTGGCATGTGATTGATAGATATTGTCTTAAAGCTAGGGAGAAAAGTTCCAGTTAAAAAGTTAGATGTAAATTCTCATCTTCTCCGTTATACTCAAAACATATACAGGAGGATAAGCAAATTAAGTCTTAAGGACAGAATTTGTATCCTATAAAGTGCATATGCCTTAAACCCAAGTCAAGCGTGTTTATTATTTGAAATGTTAGAAGGACCTGAATTGCGTTTTCATCTATAAGTTGCTGTTAAGACCTGGGAAGAAATATGTTGTTGTTATAACTGATATCATGGTTTTGTACTCAAAATTATAAGAGGCATTTGTGTTTTATCCATGAACATTTTCATTTTGTTAAATTGGGGTCTGATTGCAGTTGCTAAGATTAGAAATACCATATCATTTTTACTCACTGGCATATGGTATGAACTTTCAAGTAGTTTCTATGCGTGGATTACTTACAAACCTTCCCCTTCATCTTTTTTAAGGCCTTCACTTTATACAAAATCACATGCAATGTGTGATCATTAAACATTACTAATTAACAACTTAATTGCTAACCTAGAATAAAAATATTATTCTTATTTATATATTCTGCTCTAGTGCATACTATGGTTCTATCAAGCAGGAAAGTGTTACCTGATAGTGACTATACTCACTATTTTTATATTATTTAAAGTCTCTAAGACTGAAAACTAAAGCAATATGCTGCAGATAATTTATTTTAATTATTATGACACATGTTTTATGTTGTTATTTTACATATTCTATTGTTTGAAATAATTATAAAAATGATGCAAGTTTCACTCCAAATAGTGGCTGAAGGAGCACTCTTGGCCATCTGTGATATACAAATGATGGATCTTACTGGGTATTAGTATAAACACAGACAGATTAAGTTTTTTCTACCCTAGCTCTTACCTACATATGTTCTAGGCTCTCCATTCATTTAGGCTCTCCATTCATTTTGCTTTCTGCTATGATTTTGTTAACCCCATATAACCTTTACTTATTTTCTTGCTGTTGTCAATCTGCTCACCTCTGTCTCTCATCTTGAAGTTGCCTCCTAATCTTTGATGGACATTGGGTACTAAATTCATATGCATAATAGGTGTGCAATATTGTTCATAAGACCTTAATTTATATAAAAACATAAGAAAAATCATCAGTGCACCTGCATGAGTTCTAGCTTATGCATATCATAACTCATGCATTTGCTATGTTTTCTGGTTGGAGCAGCCCTGGCAAAAACTGACTGTGTTTCTGGTGTGCCTCTGTCACTGCTCCACACCCATACTTCACCATCAAGTTGGGGTCCCCTGTTTCTGCCAAGACTCTAAACTGCCACTGTCCTCATTCAGTGAATTTATACCAGAAGCAAGAAGAGATGTTGGATTGCTTCTTCTGCCCTCCTAGTCTGCCCACAAGCCATGGTTCAGAAACAATAGGTTTATTTGGGCTCTCTGAAGACATTTATTTAGGCTAAAATAATCAATTTTTCATGAAACTTGGTAATACACATCCCTGTATATATTTTTCCTCCTTAATTGTCTCAGATTTTTCCCCTTGGGGTTGCACTCCCCAAGAATATTGGCTCATAAGCTATAACACCCAGCCCTGTTTTCTTTTTTTTTTCTGAGTTGGAGTCTCACTCTGTTACCCAGACTGGAGTGCAGTGGCCGTTTCCGGCCACTGCATCCTCGACTTGCTGGGCTCCGGGGATCCTTCCGCCTCAACCTTCCAAGCAGCTGGAACTACAGGCGCGCGCTACCACACCCAGCTGATTTTTTGATATATTGTAGAGATGAGGTCTCACCAAGTTGCCCAGGTGAGTCTCGAACCCGTGGGCTCAGGCAATCCACTCCCCTCAACCTTCCAAAGCACTGGGATTACAGCCTGAGCCACTGAGCCCTGCTAGCCCTATTTTCAAAGGTTCTTAAGTTAAGAAGCTTAGTAGCAAAAACTAGCTGGGAAAGCACAAAATCAGCATGGACTTTTGGAGTTTACCAAGAAATCTGAAAACATTGTCATTGTCTTAAACCTTCATAATTACTAAAGTTTCACTTATGATTAATTGTGATAAAGTACAGGTTAGTGGTGATCTGGAAAAAAGCAGTGTTACTGCTTCTTGGCAAATGACCATGGAATTCGCTGGTCTTACCATGTGTTCCATTAGCTACAAGCACACAGTCTGAATAGAAAATGTCTTCTAGATTGAGGCTACTATTTTTTATGACCTTAATGGGGTACGTTCAAAAGTCATATTTTACAGCCCTAACACATTAATGTGACTATATTTGAAAAATAGCCTTTAAAGAAATAATTAAGGTTAAATGAGGTTATAATGATAGGGCTATAATTTGATAGGATTGGTATCCTTATAAGTAAAGATACTAGGGAGCTTATTCTCTCTCTTACTATCACGTGAGGATACAACCAGAAAGTGACCATCTGCAAGCCAGAAAGAAAGCCCTCACTGGAAACAGAATTAGCTATCATGATGACTTCATCTTAGACTTCCTAGTTACAGAATTGTGAGAAATAAATTTTTGTTATTTAAGCCACTGAGTCTATGGCATTAAGTCACGGCAGCCTGAACAAACAAATATGCTATCATGAGGTTGTCTGCAACAATCCAATGACTGACATAAAGCATTATATTTCCAATATCTAGAATATATAGGTCAGGAACCAAAAGATGTCAGTAGATCTGGGTCTTATTACCACCATATTTGGGTACCCAATTATGGAATTTGGTTTCTCATTCCACTATCTTTAACTATATGAGTTAGCAGTTCTAGTTTCCATGTGGAGAAAGCTTCTGTAAATTTCCATTGAAATGAAAGCTATGAGTTTTATCTGATCACTTTAGTATCTTCTTGTCAGTAAACCAAAGGCAACTAAAAAATCGAAATCTGGCAGGGATAGTCATTTCTGGTTGCCATGAGCTTCTTTTTTTGCCACACAGAAATAAAGAGAAGTATGTCTGAGATCAAGTCGATTCACCGAGATATATTTTGGTGTTTCTGTGACAGATGATTGCCATAAACAGTTCAACAACAACCACGAGTGGCCCAAAGGGTAGACTATTCCCAATATACAGAACTATAAAATTATTTTTATTTCAATTTTGGCATTTTCTAGAAATAATTTACACTGCTCATATACTTTTGTTTCCACTGTTGCTGTTCTAGAAATCTAGGGGCTACCAAGGAAGCTTCTGCTGGTCCCTCAGGTGGCTCATGGGCATGTCCTAACCGGGCCTCAAGTCTATCACACCATGTAAACTTGGTAGATAAACTCATCTTCCTTCCTTTCCCCAAAGATGTGATGAAGAGATACAAACCTGTCCTAGAGCCTCAAGGAAGACAGCTAATGAGACTAAGCAATTAACTCATCACAAAGCACTCTTCTTTTTCTTCCCTGCGAGTATACTTCACAACAGAGTTAACTAATTCAAGAGTTTTTGCTTCAGGCCAGTTTGAAGAACCCTGAGTCACAGCAGTTATTTTTCTCAATCCGTTTTTCCAAAGATCTGGTCAAAGACTGGTATTATCATCACATGTTTTGAAACCCCACATTTGAGCTTTAGAGATTTTGCAGCAAAGAAGCAGTTTATTTTGCAATGCTGGTGTTACTTCATGTATTTTACTGTAAATATATATGGTGAGAATATCATAATGAAACATCTCTGTTAATTTTCTTATCCTCAAACTTGTCAATTAACATTTTAACTTTAATTTATATGTAAATCACTTTAAAAGTCCTCGTACCAGTTTTAGATCTCTAAACACCTTTCTTGACATACATTTTGTAAAACCTCAATGTTTCACATTTTTCCAACTCATTGTGCTTTGTACTAAGTTGATTATTCAGTACATGATCATTCATTTTAAAAAGTATTAAATATTTACTTACTATGTGCTAGGAATAGATCTAGATTTTAAGACTGTGATTTGGAACCCTATTGATAAAATTGCTGCCATTATAAAGCTCATGGTCTATTGGGGAAAAAAATAGTTATAATCAAATCAAAAGAAAAAAATAAAATAAAGCTGAGTAAGGGAATAAAATGAGGGGGAAAGTGTTAACAAAATAGTCTTAATGTTCTCAGTTTATCTAGGCTTTAGACAGCATTGTTTGTGACTCATTACACCTGATCTCTCCCTTTTCTTAGAATATTTACTTTAGAAAACTTATGGTTGTATACTCTTTATCTGCTTCTTTTAGATGTAAATCACTTTAAAAGTCCTCGTACCAGTTTTAGATCTCTAAACACCTTTCTTGATTACCTTAGAACCAACTCTGTGAAATGTAACTATCAAGAATGATGGAAGCCTTACCTTCCAGACTTTATGAAATGGTAAGAGCCTAACTAAGGTGGGCACCTTGCTCCAAGTTATCAAATGACCTACTATCATGAAGATGGGAGAAAGTTTACTCTTTCTTTTGGTAAAGTCAATTAGCAAACACAGATGGCCTGTGAGCTCCTTCTTACTCCAGCTCTTAAAAATTCTACTTCTTTTGTTTCAGGGGAGTTGAGTTCAGATTCGGGCTGTGGTCTCTTTCTCCTATTTCAATAAGCTTAAATGACATCTTTTTAACCCACTTAACTTTGTCTGGTGTAATTTTTGCTTGGCAAATGATTATATTGTTTCAAATTGTTTCAGGAAAACCTTTCTGGGGAGGTGACATTTGAGAAGAGACATGAATAATGTGAAGAGCTAAGCCATTATAAAATATCAGGAAGTATATTCAAGGCAGAAAAGAAAGCAAGTATTCCCTGAGGCAAGAATGGACTTGGTATGTTTTAGAGAACATAAATGCAGCGTGACAAAAATTAGCTGAGGGAAGAGCAGTGTGACAGGTGCAAGACCTACAGGTTATGGAGGACAGGTCTCGCAGCATCTTGCTGGCCACTTAAATACCTGCCTTCTACTCTATATGACATGAGAAACCATTTTTTGTTTCCTGGGAGTTTCATGTTCTAATCTGTTTATAAAAGATCATTCTGATTGCTCAGTGGAGAACAGACTGAAGGAATGGCAAAAAATATATAGGTATACAACCCATAATGAAGCAGTTCAAGCAAGTATCAGATATTAAAGACTTATGACAGAATATTAGCACCTGACATGGAGAGCTGTGGCCAGATCGGGTTATAGTTTAGAGATACATATGACAAGATTTTCTGAAAACAGAATGTGAAATGAAAAACAAACAAAAAACTAAATGATGTTTAGTCTCAAAACTCAAAAAGTAAAAACAATTGCAAGACTTAAGTTTTGGAACACAGGAAATTTTTTTTGTGCAGGAGAGTGAGGGATCACAAGTATAGTTTTGGACATAATAGATGTGAAATACGTATTTGACATGCAAGTGATATGTCGAGTAGAAAGTCCTTTATACTTGTCTGTGATCAATGAGAGATCGTGTCATTGGTTCTAGAGCTTGACAACATACAGAAGGGAGTTAGGGCAGAGAAAAAAGCAGTAAGGTAGTATTCAAAACAATTATGGGCAATTGGGAAAATAAATTATATAAGAAGATAAAGTTATTAATTGTAAAATGTTAATATCATTGTTTTTTTAATCTCTGGGTAGGAGGAAGCTAACTCTAACTTCTTATGTAAAGTGCATGTAAAAAATAAAATAAAAAGATACAAAAATGTACTTTTAAAATAAACTAAAATTGTAACTACAAAGAAAAATAAGTTGACTGACTAGTGATCGGCTAACATTTTATAGCATTAGTTTTGCAAATGGAATACTATGTTTAAAAAAAAACTCTAGTTAAAACATTATGTGATGCTTAAATTATACAGAATATGTGAAGAAAAGGGCTGAGACTTTCTCCAACATCAAAGAAAAATTTTTAAACAGATGTCATGTCTCCAATTATTTAACCAGCTTGAAATTTATACAATCAAGATTACCTCCTTCTGTCAAACAAGGCACTTCATTTTGGGTTGATTATATTATAGATATATTCCAGAAAAAGAAAATTCCCTTTAGCATGTTAACAAACATTGGCTAATGCATTTCAGAATAATAATTCAGATTACTATAAAAAATAATTTTAAATTATGTATACAAACATATTCACCTACATCTAATCTTCAAAGATGATACATATTGGCTATCTTGACTGACAGTCTTCCCAACCTGTATTTATTTCCCCCAAAAATTCCATTAAGAAACATAAAGAATGATAAACTACAGATTTTTTTTAGGTGTTAAACATTATTTATACTGGCTACACTGCTGGAGTAAATATGCTATTGCCTGTATTCTGTATAATGGAGTCTCTCCCATATACTTCCTTCTCCAGCACACATACTCGATAGAAATCCCAAACTCTACAATGTCAGTGTATTGTTAATATCTTCTCAGAAGAGCCTTAAGCGAATGTGAAAGTTAATAGTAATTATTAACCTTACATTAAACCAGTAATTAAATGATGCAGCTTCTGTGGGACGGAGTGCACTGAAAACATGCCTGCTCTTGTTCAGTGATCCTTCTGGTACTTCATGTCCTAATCTGACATTGTTTAAACTCATTATTGTGTCTTGAAAGGGCTAAAGATTTAAATCACTCCATAGGACTTTTCTTTATACTCTATACTTCCACGTTATTCTCAAGCAAAATTATTTTGTCAACTTTAGTTTTAATTTTTTTAAGTGAAACAAAACAAATCAACGAATTAAAGTATCAATTACCTCTATTTTTAGTAGTTTGGCTACCCCCCAGATGAGTTAGAAATATAAAAGAATATGTGTTCTTTGGTTTTGAGGTCTTCTGCAATTTTTAGGCGCTTCCTATTTTCACTGTCATCAATATATTTTGTCCCAGCTAATTTGAAATATATATGCAATAAGGAGCTAAGAAGGACTTACAGGGAGATCCACTAAGTGCCTCTTATATGCCAAGTGTACTTCTTAGTACTTTTTGTTTGACCTATTTGATCCTCATAATAACCCTCTTCTGTCATTTTGATGAAAAAAATCACTGAGACTCAAAGTGTTTATGTTACTAGCTCAAAATTACAAACCTTCCTGTCTACAGTTTTGTCTCCCAAATAACTTTAAAAGAAGTTTGCTTTCTTTAGTACGTAGTGAAAGATAATGCTATAATTTGCTGGATGAAGAGAAATTGGGAATGAATTACAATTTCACCATTAATAGTCTAAGCTAGCTCATTGAAAAGCAAAACCTGCCTCATAGTATAGAAAAGGAATTTTTCTAATGATCCCGAGTTAATAAGGAACTAAGAAATATTTTATTCCTATTACTTAATTCATTCCTTAAAAAAACTACAAAAAATAAAAATTAATATCATACATTGATTCGATAAATATTATGGACTGTTTCCAATAGGCTAGACACTGACCTAGAAACTGGGAAATGTATTATATTCTTCAGAAGTAGGATTGTCATATTTAGCAAAGAAAAAATACAGGATGTGCAATTAAATTCCAGATAAAGAGTGAATAATTTTTAGTGTAAGTATGTCTCCTGCAATATTTGGGACATATTTATAATGAAATGATTATTCATTAGTTATCTGAAGTTCAAATGTAACTAGACATCCTATATTTGTTCAACAACCCTACTCATAAGATTTAAGGTAGAATAGAGGAAACTAGGAAACAATGAAAAAAATGTAAAATTTAAACGATGATTAAGAATTAAGTAAACAAAAATTAGAGAAGGGCTTTCCAGGAAAAAGTGAAAATATAAATAATGACACTGTGATAAAAGTTTCGAAAATAGAATTAAAAGAGGGTCTAAAGCAGGTATGAAGACTTAGAGGGAGGTAGTTTGTTTTAAGATGAGTGCAGAGAGACGAGTTGGAGCCTGACTTGTCATTTCATAATGGTGGACATAACAGACAGCCTCTAAAAGAGCTGCCAATCATCCCTGCCTCCTGGTATTCATGCCACTCTGTTTGGACTAATAGTTCAATTTTAAGAGCGATATCAAGTCATTTCAAAGATTAGGTTACAAAGACTGCGATTTCCATTTTACTCTCTCCTTATCACTGTTGCTTTCTCACAAGCCAGCTACCATGTGGTAAAGAATTGTTCAAAGGCAGTAAAAACGTAAACCCTGCCAATAGTCATACTGGGGCTTGAAAGCAACTATTCTTCCATCTCCTCCATTGAGAAGAATGAATACTAACCAAAACACTGAGAGCCATTAGAAACCCTAAGTCACACTTCTGACCCACAGAAATGATGGGTGAAAATGGAGAAAGTGTGAGGTAAATAAACTATGGAATACTATGCAGCTATAACAAAGAATAAAATAATGTCCTTTACAACAACATGGATGGAGCTGAAAATAATCATCCTAAGTGAACTGACTCAGGAACAGAAAAATAAGTATATTCTCACTTACATGTGGAAGCTAAAAGGCCACAAAGATAAAATAATAGATACTGGGAACACCAATAAGGGGGGAGGTGGGCAAGGGAGTTAGGGCTCAGAAATGACCTATTGGGCACAATTTTCATCGTCTGGGTAATGGGTCACTGGAGCCCCACCACTGCACAATATGGCTATGTAACAGACATTCATGTGTACTCTCTGAATCTAAAGTAAATATGGGGGGAAAGTGTGCTGTTTTGTTTCAGAATTTTGAAGTAATTGGTCACACTAAAATAGACAAATCTGGGTGAGGTGGCTCAAATCTGTAATCTCAGCATGTGTCTGAGGTGGGAGGATTGCTTGAACCCAGGATTTTGATATTCGCCTGAGCAACATAGCAAGACCCTGTCTTTACAAAAATATACAAATAAAAAAAATTAGTAAGGTGTGGTGGTACATGCCTGTAGCCTCAGCTACTTGGGCAGCTGAAACTGAAAGATCATTAGAGTCAAAGACTTCAAGGCTGTGGTGAGTTGTGGTTGAGCCATTGAAACCTAGCATGGGCAATAGAGTGAGTTCCTGACCCCCAAACAACCACAACAACAGAGAATAGATAACTAATACAGGGGAGCTGAAACTTATACTAACAGAAGTGAGAAGCTAAAGAGTAATTTTTAGGCCTATCAGTAAGCAATTCATGATTTTTGTTAAAGTTTTAGCTGCAGTGTAAAAACAGATGGAGAACGGGACATTGCAAGAATGAATACAGATACACAGACAGAAGCAATCATAGTAGCCAAGATGAAAAATGAATTTGAACTAGAGAAGCGATGGTGTTAAAGATGGAAAACCTAGGGGAAAAAATCAAGAGAAACATAGAGGCTAAAATCATGATGGAAGTGTCATGAAGGGATCAAGTTACTTCTGTCCAGCTGATAACGGTTCCTCTCACGGAGAAAAGGATCAGATTTATCTTTTCTGCTTACTTCTTGCTCTGACGTTTCTTGCAGTGACTTATACCACTCAAGTGTGGTGGTGATATAGATATTCTTCCCTCTTGTTTCTGCAGAGCCAGACAACCAAAGGCTTAAGTTTAGTTAGTTCTGCATTACTTATACCAACTCACTTCAGAGATCACCCCTCCTAGCTGCCACACCCACCTCAAAATTGAGAATGACCTCAGAGATGCACAAAACTCCCTGAAGATACACTGCATGTTTACCACTTATTTTCTGTAGATCTGACTCCCCAGTTAGAATAGTGTTTGAACTATTAGTAAAACTAGCTTGCATATACCATCTAAAAATGAAAAGTAGGGTTAGTAAATAAAGAAAAGACATACAAACATTCTTGTTGAGAATTTTTATTTTGCTACATATGGTATATGGGTGTGTTTCTCACTTTTTCACTATTATTATCCAAAGTAGCTTTTTAATATTTTTCTCCTAATTGCCCTTTCCCCATTAAATTTAGTTGCCATAGATAATAGTGTATCCTTTGGATGCCCACATGCTGTTATAATATCTAAGTTTTTCTAACTTTTCATAAGGACCAATTTTTACTACAGTGAGGACAACATCACTTCCAGTAAGAATGAATAATATTGTGTGCAGAAGAGTAATTCACATTCCCTTTTTTAAAAAGGCAGATGACTTTCATTAAACTTCAAATGGCTTATTGCAAAATAAATTGTATTGTACTATAAATGTATTTAACAAACCATCTTAGTGATGGCAAAAATAAAGCTGTATTTCTGTCAACAGTACTTTAATTCTCTGATTTTGCTACTATGATATAAACCCATAACTGTGACCAGATAATTGTCACGATCTGATGTGTTTCTTAGGTTTCTTCTCCATGAAGCTATTTGCTGGATAAAAAGAATGAGATTGTGTTTTGTTTATGTTTTATTTTAAAGATGTGGGGTATAATTCAGGGTTAGGTATAC
Source organism: Carlito syrichta (assembly GCF_000164805.1). Lineage (NCBI taxonomy): Eukaryota > Metazoa > Chordata > Mammalia > Primates > Tarsiidae > Carlito > Carlito syrichta. The sequence goes on from NW_007253174.1 coordinate 873,500, forward strand.
AAATGTTCATTATGCAGGTACCCTTGTTGAGAGGTGTGCCATCCCCACCCCTTCCCTAGAAGTTTTCCACTACTGCCAATCCCTTTCTTATTGTATTATGATAATTGTTTAAGGTCCACTTATGAGTGAGAACTTGTGGTACTCAGTTCTTTGTTTCTGTAACAGATCACTCAGTATTATATAGACTCTAAGTCTATTCACATTGCTGCGAAGTTCATAATTCTGTCCTTCTTCATGGCTGCATAATATTCCGTTGTGTATATGTACCACTTTTTTTTATCTAGTCCTCTTTTAATGGGCAGCACAGTTGGTTCCATGTTTTTGCTATTGTGAAAAATGCTGCAATAAATATGTGTGTGCGGGTATCTTCTTCATAGAGTGATTTGAGTTCCTCTGGGTATATTTCCAGCAGGAAGATTATGGGGTCATATGGTAGGTAGATCTTTTATGAATCAACAAACTGTTTTCCACAGAGATTATACTAGTTTACACTTCCACCAGCAGCATAGAAGTATTCCCTTTTGCCTTCATTCTCTCCAGCATCTGTTGTTGTTTGAGTTATTGATGATGGCCACCTGACTGGAGTTAGGTGGTATCTCAGTGTAGTTTTAATTTGCATTTCTTTGATGACTAGTGAAGTTGAGCATTTCTATGATGAGTAGTGAAGTTGAGTATCTGTTGGCTGCTCATATGTCTTCTTTTGAGAAGTGCCTATTCATATATTTTGCCCACTTTGTAACTGGGCTTTTTTTTTCTTTCTTTCTTTTTGGCACATTTGAGTTATTGTAGATCCTAGATGTTAGGCCTTTGTCAGATATACAGTTGGCAAATATTTTTTTCCAGTCTGTGGGCTGTCTTCTCACTTTCTTGATGGTATCTTTGGCTTTGTAGAAGCTTACCAGTTTGATAAGGACTCACTAGTCTTTCTTATCTCTTATGGCATGGGCACTTAATATTTTGATTAAGAATTGGTTGGCACTTCCAACTTACATAAGATTATCTCCTGAGTTTTTTAAGGTTCTTCTAGTTTGAGGTTTTACATTTAGAGATCTTTGTTCCATTTAGAATTGATTTGTGTGTTCTGGTGATAGGTAGGGGTCTTGGTTTGACCTTCTGCTTGTGGTGAGTCAGTTTTCCCAGAAACATTGATTGAATAGTCTCCTTTCATGATGGTGGAGGCTTTGTCAAGGATGAGTTGGTTGAGAAATTGACATTTTGCTTCTGGAAGCTCTGTCCGGTTCCACTGGTCTAAATGCCTGCTCTTGTACCAAAACCAAGCTGTTTTTATTATTGTAGCTTTATAATAAGGTTTTAAGTCTGGGAGTGTGAAACTTCCCACTTTGGTTTTTTTTGTTTTGTTTTGTTTTGTCTTTTTTTTTTTTTTTTTTTTTGGCTGGGGATTGTTTTGACTATTCATGTTCATTTATGTTTCCATATGAATTCTTGTATTGTCATTTCCAGGTCTGAGAAGAATGCAGAATGCTGCTGATAATTTAATGAGTATTGTGTTAAATCTGTAGACTACCTTCGGTAGAATGGACAGCTTAACAATATTGATTCTTCCAATCCATGAGCATGGACTGTTTTTCCAAATGTTTGTGTCATCTTTCATTTCTTTGAACAATGTTTTGTAGTTTTTATAGTAAAGGTTTTTTATTTCTCTGGTTAGGAAGATGATAAGGTATTTCATGTTTTCATGGCTATTGTGATAGAGATTGTGCTTTTTATTTGGGTTTCTTTTTATATATTGTTGGTGTTTAGGAATGTGACTTTTGCACATTTATTTTATACCTGAGACTTTGCCAAAGTCCTTTATCAGTGCAAGAAGGTTTTTGACAGATTCTCTTGGGTTTTTGAGGTATAGAATCATGTCGTCTGCAAAGAGGGATAACTTAACTTCTTCTTTTCTTGTTAGTTTACCCCTGATTTCCTTCTCTTGTCTGATTGCTTTAGCTAGGACTTCCAATACTATGTTGCAGTGGAGGGGTGGTGAGAATAGGCATCCTCGTCTTGTTCCGGTTTTCAGGGGAAATGGTTCAAATTTCTGTCTGTTTAGCAGTATGTTGGCTGTGAGTTTCTCTTAGATGGCTTTTGCTATTTTGGGGTATGTTTTATCCACGTCTAGATGTGCGAGGCTTTTTCAAGAAGGGATGCTGGATTTTGTTGAAAGCTTTCTCAGTATCTAGTGATTTAAACATGTGGGGTTTTTAAAAAAATATCTGTTGATGTATTTAATTACGCTTATGGTCTTGCAGATGTTGAACCAGTCCTGCATCCTGGAGATGAAGCCTACTTGGTCATGGTGGATGATTTTTGAAATGTGTTGTTGCATCCAGTTTGCTAGATACTTGTTGAGAATGTTGGCATTTATGTTCATCAAGGATATTTGCTTGTAATTCTCTTTCTTTGTTGGATCTTTACCCAGTTTGGGTATCAATGTGATGTTAGCTTCATAAAATGATTTGAAGAGAGTTCCATCTTTCTCAATTGCCTGGAATACTTTCAATATGATTGCTATCAGCTCCTCCTTGTATGTTTTGTAGAATACTGCTGGAAAGCAATCTGGTCCAGGGCTTTTTTTTTTTTTTTTTTTTTTTGCAGATCATTTCCTTATAACGTAGTCAATTTCCTGGGTTGTTATTGGTCTATTTAGGGTCTTGATTTCTTTTTCTGTTTGTTTGTTTCAACCCGGGGAGACTGTGATGTCAGAAAATCCTTCATTTCATTAGGTTTTTAACTTTGTTTCCATACAAGTGTACATAATAATCCCTGATAATCTTTTGTGTTCCTTTGGGGTCAGTTGTAATTTGATCTTTTGTATTACTGATTGTGTTTATTTGGAATTTTCTTCTCTTTCTTGGTCAGTCTAGCTAGAAGTCTACCAATCTTGTTTATCCTTTCAAAGAAACAGCTTTTTTGTTTTGTTTTGTTGATTTTTTTGTATTATATTTTTGTCTTCTATGTCCCAAATTTGGACTTTAATTTTGGTGATTTGAATTCTTCTGTTGAAGTTAGGGTTTGTGTGTTCTTGCTTTTCCAGCTTCCTTAGGTGATTTGTTAGCTGTTAACTTGTGATCTTTCCATTTTCTTCATGTGTGTTCATAGAGATATGAATTCCCCTTTACTACAGCTTTCATGGCATCCCAGAGATTTTGGTAAGATGTTTCTTCATGTTCATTTGTTTCCAGGAATCTTTTAATTTCTGCTTTAATTTCCATATTGACCCAGGAATTGTTCAGCATCATGCTGTTTGGTGTCCATGTCTTTGTGAGTTTTGGGGGAACTTTTTTGGTGTTGATATTTATTTTTATTCCACTGTGGTCTGAGAAGGTGCATGGCAATATTTCAATCTTATGAAATTTGTTTATGCTTGATTTATGGACAAGGATGTGGTCAATCTTAGAGTATGTTCCTGGTGGTGATGAATAGAATGTATATTCTGTGGTTGTTGTATGGAGTGTTCTTTTGGTATCAATTAAGAACATTTAGTCAAGCATCATATTGAGGTTCCAGATCTCCTTGTTAATTTTTTTGTCTTGATGATCTCTTTAGGATTATTAGTGGGGTATTTAAGACTCAAGCTATCATAGTGTTAGAGTCAATATCCTTTTTTAGTTTACCTAGTAACTGCTTTATGAAAGCTGGTTCTCCTATGTTGGGTACATATATGTTTAGGATGGATATTTCTTGTTGATAGATTGAAACTTTTATCATTATGTAGTGACCATTCATTTTTTAAAAATTTTGATAGCTTAAAGTGTATTTTGTCTGATATTAAGATTGCAACTCCTGCTTTCTTTTGTGTTCCACTTGCCTGAAAATTTGTTTTTCATACTCTTACTCTGAGTCTGTGAGTGTCCTTTCTGGTGAGATGAGTCTTTTGGAGACAATATATTGTTGCATCCCGATATTTTATCCAATTTGCCATTCTATGTCTTTACAGTGGTGCATTTGGTCCATTAACATTCAGGTTAATTATTGAAATGTGAGAGTTTATCCCTGTCATGAGATTCATATAGTTTGTTGTTGCAGCTGTTGTTTGTTTATTTTTTGTTGTCTTTCTTTTGACTTGGGGGTTGATTTATGTGAGTTTTTAATTCTTTTCCTGCATTCTTGGGAAAGGTGTGGTTGTTCCTTTTTTTTTCTTTCTTTCTTCTCTGTTTAATACTTTCTTAAGTATTTCTTGTAGAGCTCATCTGGAAGTAGTGTAAATTTTTAGGGATTGAATATCTAGAAAGAATTTTAATTCTCCATTGTTGATGAAACTTAGCTTAGCTGGGTAGATAATTCTTGGTTGAAATTGTTTATGTTTGAGAACTTTGAAGATTGAACTCAAATCTCTGCTAGCCTGAAGTGTTTCTGTAGATAAATGTTATTTTAATTGGTCTTCCCCTGTAGGTAGTCTGATATTTCTCTCTTGCTGCCTATAAGATTTTTTCTTTTATACCTACTTTGTGTAAACAAAACACTATGAAATACTATGTGTCTAGGAATTGATTTTCTCATTTGTTTTCTTTCTTGGATTCTGAGTCTCTTGTGTTTGAATGGTCACATCTCTGATGAGACAAGGACAGTTTCCTTGGATAATTTCATGGAATGGTCATTCTAGGGTGGTCTCTGTCTCTCTGCCTCAAGAATTCCATTTAATCTTAGTTTCAGTGTTTCGATATAGCTGTTCACCTCTTGAAGGCTTGTTTCTGTCTTTTAATGTTTCTTTTCTATGTTTTTTAGAGTTTTGGTTAGTTCCAAGCACTGAGATTCTTTCTTCTGCTTGGTTAATTCTGCTTTACATGCTTCTTGATTTGTTATTTATGTTATTCACTGTATTCTTTATTGCTATTATCTCAGTTATCAACTCCTTCATTCTGTCCTCTTGTCTCTCCTTGTATCTATTTATTCTCTCATTAGTATCTTGACACCTGGGTTTGTGGTTTGGAACCAGTCATCCTGGAAACTCTTCTTTGAATTCTGAATCTATATTCTCAGTTGTTGTCCTTGGTATGAGACTCGTATTCTTCCTTTGGTTCTTCTTCATCTTTTAGGTTTTTCTTCCCCTCTCTTTGAATTTTACTTCTTCTTTAATTCTGTTATTCAGTGATGGTGGGATATCTTTTACTTCTGTTTGCTCTATCTCCTACTCTTCCTTATGTAGATCCTCTGGTTTGTTAAATTTTGATGCTGGACTGTGGCGGTGGGCTGTGCTTTTTGCAATTTTGAGATTTCATTAAAGGGGGAGCTGTGATTCAGATGCTATAGGCAGATGCCATTATCTGCAGACAGGTGTGTGGGCCCCCTGGAACCTACTTCCCCCTGCATTACAATCTGTCCACACAATGAGGGTGTATTTTTGCCCTCAGAAATCAAAATGAGATTTTAAAAAAGGAAAAGAATGGAAAAAGGAAGGAGGAAGACAAAAGGAAGATGGAGAGAGAGAGAAGAAGGGGAAACAGACAGGCATACCTACTAACAAATAAACAGAGAAACAAACAAAGAGAGAAAAACAAAAACATACAGAAAATCATACAAACAAACAAAACATCCACCAGTTGATGTACTCACCTTCAAAAATACTCATATACAAACAGAAAAATCTAAAAAAACAAAATCAGTATAACAGACACAAAGCAAGTATGAAAATGTAAACAAAAACAGCAAGAAGAAAAAAAACAATAACTCAAACAAAAAACAAACTTGCTCTATGCTGTTTCTGTAACTCCAGGTACCTTTCAACTGCTACTGCCATGTTAAAGAGCAGCTCCGGTCTCCATCCTGTCCCCTCCACTCAGCACAGGGTGATAGGGTTGCTCTCAATGTGGGTCAGATGCCTCTTGGATGACTGTGGGAGGAGGATGGATCTGATCTGGACTCACCTGACTCCTGTGTTGCTGCTGTTGCTGCTGTCTGTCAAGTCTCACACTCAGATATGATGTGTCTGTGCCCATACCATTGTGGGGGAGGGGCATCTATCTCTCTGGGTCCAATGAGGGGATAGCTTCTAGGTCCCAGGTTTGAGGCTGGACAGAGCTGGGTGGGGCAATTCAGGTATCTGCTGGGGTCCAGATCAGAGAAGATGGCTCTGTTTGGTGTCTTCTCACCTGTGATGGGTCTCCTTTCCAGATTTCCATGCCCTGTTTTCTCCATGGTTCCTGAATCTCTGCCTGGTCTACTGCCACAGGGGATGATGTGGGCCAGGTGCCATGGGGTGAGGAGCAGTTACTCTCTGCTGCCTCTTTTCAAGAGAGTCCTGAGAATGGCAGCTTTTCCTGCATGCTGGAGGCTCTAATCTCAGGGTGGCACTGGATTGCAGTCAACTCAGAAGGAGAGCCCGGGTGCATGAACCCATGTCTCCCTTCATGTGACCTCTCTCTTACCCACCAGCACACACCCACTCATGCAGAGAGTCTTTATGGACACTAACTTTTGAGGAGACTCTCACACTCCAACTGTTATGTTACCATCTTGTATCTCCATCCTAGATTGTATTTTATGTATTATGTCTATCAGACTCACACTAGCAGTGGAAGGAAGAGTTAATATCACCTAAACTATAAGATTTCTATTGGTTGACTTCTGATTGCTTAGAGCACTGTTGGGCATAAAGACTACTAAGAGAGGTTCTAAGATCCAAGATGACCACTGTGGAGCAGTAGGTTGGTGCCACTCTCACCAAGCAAAACAGAAAGTAGGAACTCAACTACCAATAAACAGAAACACCTTAAACATATTTGGAAGGATGATACATTCTGCACCCAGTAAGAGTCTCTTTTAACACACGGAGATCAGAAAGCCATGGCGGATGTGGAAATCTGGACATCCCATCCCTCACCATGCCCCAAGCTAACAACTAGAACTGAACTCTTACTTGGCTGATGAAAGTGAAGTGGGTGAGTGAGGCAAAGATGATTTGGGATCATCCATCCCCTCCCAGAAGCATGCAGGTTTTCAGTCCGACGCAGGAATAGCCCTAAGTAAGGCACAGGACTTTGAGCAAGCACAGACCAAGCAGAACAGGAGAAAGACCTATTCTGAGGCAGCAGTTGTAAGTGCAGCTTTCTGCTGGGCTTGTGACTCATGGAGGCTGGGGGAGGGCCTACTTACAGAGTGAACCCAACAGAGTTGTTATGAATGCAGCTTTCTTCCAGATTGGTGATTCACAGGCAAGGGAGTGCACATTTACAGAGTGAACTCAGCAGATATGCACCACTAGTGTCTGGTGGCCATCCACCCCAGTCAGAATAGGAAGAACCCATTTAAGTTCTATGCCCCAACAATGTGGTGTTCATCAGTGACAGAAAATTCAAGAGCAGAGTGTGGACCACAGCAGGAAGGGAGTGACATGACAGACCCAAGGTTCTCTCAGTGGAAAGGAACCTGGGTTGTAAGTCTGCAGTCAGCAGACAGGAGACCCACTCATTGCGTGCTTATGCTCACCACCCACAGAGCACTAGCAGTGGGTGCTGAAAGCTGGCCCAATAAGTTTAGCAGCAGGTGGGAAGCTCTGTAATGATAGAATCCTGCCACAAGCTGGAGCAGAAGCAGATGTAAATATCCTTAACTCTCTCACTGATTGACATATATCAAACCACAGAAAGGACATTAGAACAGAAGGTAATTGAATAGCTTCACAGCTTTAAATCAAAATAGAAAATATAGAGAGCAAAGGCCTGTCACAAATGAGAAAAAAAATCAGCAATAATGCAAAAAAATATATATAGGCAATCATCAGCGTCCTAAAGAGACGGTATCCCAAAAAGCAGCTAGCAGAGGACAAAGAATGGAAACCCTCCTAAATAACCTAGCGCAGATGACAACAAAAGGGATCAGAGGATGAATGGCAAAGGTCAACAGGAACCAAGAGAAGCTAGAAGTGAATTGCACTAAAGTCATACAGGAAGTGAAAACAGAGGACCAATTAAAAAAAAATTCTACTCTGAAATAATGGAAATGAAAAATTTCATACTGAAAATTAATAACACACTAACAAGCATAGGTAGCAGGGTCAACTTGGCAGAGGCAAGCATCTCAGAGCTTGAAGATCAAAATATAGAATTAACCCAGCCTGTCAAAAAGCTTTAAAAGAAGGAGCAAAGCCTCCAGGAAATGTGAGACTATGTAAAGAAGCTAAATCTACACATGACTTTTATCTCTGAAGCAGAAAGGGAAATGAAAAACACCATGGAATAAGCATTCCATGAGGTCATTCAAGAAAACTTTCCATATATAGCCAGAGAGATGACTGTCCAGGCACAAGAGATTCCGAGAACCCCCACTAGGTATCATGTGAAAAGACCATCCCCAAGGCACATAGTAATCCACCTTCACAAAATAAGCATGAAAGTAAAAATCCTAAAAATGGCAAGAGACAAAAGTCAGACTAATTATGGGAAAATCCATCAGAATCATTGCAGACTTATCTGCAGAAACACTACAAGCCAGAAGAAACTGGAATCCAATTGTTAGCATTTTTTAAAGACAAAAAAATCCAGTCGAGAATTTTCTGCCATGTCAAGCTAAGTTTCAGCAGTGAAAGGGATCTAAAATCATTCCCATATATACAATTCCTAAAATAATATGCCACTTCCAGACCAACCCTCCAGGAGATGCTTAAGAGGGTGTTGAGCACAGGGGGAAAATAAGGTGAAGTCACAACTAACCCTGAAGACAAAAGATTACCAGAGATTTTTATAAAAACCTGTAAAACCTCGAAAACCTTAAGAAAATGGAACACTTTTCTTGGGGAAAATTCCCTATTTCTTAGTTGTCTGAAATACTTTAAATAATCTTGGCATCAGCTCCTCCTTGTATGTTTTGTAGAATCTCCTGGGAAGCCATATGCTCTGAGACCTTTTTGGGGGGAGTAAGCAAATTCTTACAACTAAGTTGATTTCCTGGATTTTTATTGGTCTGTTTAGTATTTCAATTTCTTCTTATTTCAACCTTAGTACCTCCCTGCTAAACAAGATTCTAGCAAATGAAATTCAATGATACATCTATCTCAAGGATCATTCACCATGATCAGGAGGGCTTCATTCCTGGCGTGCAGGGCTTGTTCAACATTCACAAGATCATAAATGTAATTCAGCACATCAAAAGCTGTAAAACCAAGAACCATATGATTATATTATTAGATGCAGCAAGAAATATTTGACAAAACCCAGCATCTCTTCTTGTTAAAAACTCTTGAGCACCTAGGCATAGAATGAACATTCTTCAAAATAGTAAGAGCCATCTGTGATATAGCTACAGTCATCGCTTTCTCAAAGGGGAGAAGTTGAAAACATTCCACCTAAGCATGAGAACAAGATAAAGTTGCCCACTCTTATCTCTCCTGTTCAACAGTTTTGGAATTCCTAGCCAGAGCAATCACGGCAAGAGAAGGAAATCAGGAGTATCCAAATAGGAAAAGAGGAGTTAAACTATCCTTCTTTGCAGACGATATGATTCAATATCTTGAAAACCCTAGGAAGTCTGTCAAAAGCCTCCTCACACTGATAATCAAATTTGGTAAAGTCTTGGGATTCAAAATCAATGTGCAAAAGATAGTTGCATTTTTAAACACCAACAATAAGCAGACAGATAGCCAGATAAAAACAATCCCATTTACAATAGCCACACACACAAACACAAAAATCAAATACCTTTGCAGAGAAGTGAAAGATCTTTACAAAAAGAACTATAAAATGCTTCTCAATGAAATCAAGGATGACACAATCAAGTGGAAAAACATTCCATGCTCATGAACTGGAAGAATCAATATTGTTAAGATGTCCATCTTAACTAAGGCAATCTATAGCGTCAATGTGATACCCATCAAATTATCAACATCATTTTTCTCAGACCTGGAAACAAAAATACAGAAATTCATATAGAAACAAAAAGACATGAATAGTCAAAACAATCCACAATAAAAGAAACAAAGTGAAAGGTATAACACTTCTAGACTTTAAACTTTACTATAAGGATATAGTAAACAAAACAGCCTAGTATTAGTACAAGAATAGAGATCTAGACCAATGAAACAGGACAGGGATGCTGGAAGCAAAAGCTCAGTCTCTCAACCAACTCATCTTTGCCAAAGTCACCAATGAGGAACAATGAGGAAAGGAAACCCTATTTAGCAAATGCTGCTGGCAAAACTGGCTGGCCAAATGCAGAAGAATGAAACTGAACCCCTACCCATCACTGCATACAAAAGTCAACATTAAATGAATCAAAGAACCAAACATAAGACCTCCAATTAAAAGTCCAAGAAAAAAATGCAGAAAACACTTTTATGCACTTCAATGCTACAAAAGCTAAGATAGACAAGTGGGACCTCATCAAACTGAAAAGCTTTTGCCCATCCAAATAACCCATCAAGTGGGAGAATGGGGAGAATATATGCTAATTATGTATCTGAAAAAGGCCTAACTCCAGTATCTACAAGGAACTCAAATGAAGTAAAAGGAAAAAAAACAAAAAACAAAAAAACAAATGACGCCTATTAAAAAATGGGCAAAGGACATGAATAGACACTTTTCAAAAGAAGACATACAAGCAGTCAACAGATTCATGAAAAAATGTTCAGCCTCACTAATCATCAGAGAAATGCAAATCAAAACTGAGATACCATTTAACTCCAGTAAGGATGGCCATCATTAATAAATTTTTTTAAAAAGGAAAAGATGCTGGCATGGGTGCATGGGTGTGGAGAAACGGGACTGCTTTTACACTGTTGGAGGGAGTGCTAGCTAGTTCAACCTCTATGGAGGCAATGTGGTGATTCTTAAAAGAATTAAAAAATTGACCTTCCAAATAATCCAGCAATCCCTCTCTTGGGAATATATCCAAACAAACATAAATCATTCTACAAAAAAGACACCTGCACACTCATGTTTATAGCCACACTATTCACAATAGCAAAGTCATGGAAACAACCCTTCTGCCCATCAAAAGTGGACTGAATAAAGAAAATGTGACACATGCATACAATTAAGTATTGAGCAGCCATAAAAAAGAACAAAATCACGGACTTTGCAGCAAATTGTACGCAGTTGGAGACCATCATACTTCGTGATCTATCACGGGAACAAAGAACTGAATACCACATGTTCTCACTTGTAAGTGGGACCTGAACACTAGACACATTAGCACAAGGGAGGGATGGGCATTCACTGATCACTGCTGTGGGGGAGATAGGACACATAACAACAGAGTAGCTGGTCCTTTACCAGGGGACATGAGGGCCAGCTGGAGGTCCAAACTTCAAACTGCAGTCCAGTTAATCCTTACTTGTTCCCCACATTTCTAGCATAAAATAAAATTTAGTTTTATAAAAGACTACAAAGAAGGAAGTAGAATCATTGGTAAGCTATCATTGAAATCTGGAGGGTAACTGCTCTTGTAAGTTTACCCAGCATAGTAGACCAGTGTATTCATCAAAACTGGCAAACCAATGCCTCTTGATATTAGGGATGATTTAAGGATAATTTAGAGTGCCAAAGAAACACTGTTTTTTATTATTCTTACTTTCAGTTTTCTTTGATTTTCTTTTCTGTTTAGCAGGTGAAAAAGAACTCAGCACTTTGTGATGCTTCCCTTGCTTAGAATGCCTTCTTCTTTGCTATACTTTTCTCAATTTTTCTCTCCCACCAACCCCGACTGATGAACACCTCCTTATCTTTTAAGTTTTAGGCTAAATTTTTACCTCCTGAGTAGAGGGTCTTCTAGACCGCTTTGATGTAGGTGCATACAATTTCCTTCATTCTCCCACTATAACATGTGAGGTCTTCTGTCACAGCACTTTTCATCCTTGCCTCTGTTCACTGGCTCATTCCACAAATATTTATTGACTGTGACTTAGTGCAATAAACATTTTCATGCTAGACCATTAGAGACTAAAAGAAAGAACAAGATAAGCTTGATATCTGTTGTTATGGAGCTTACATTTTTAAATGAGTCAGAGTTTTTCTTGTGTTTCCCCTAAGAAGTTGTGAATTCTTTACAAGAAAGAGTCATGAATTATTCAATTTGGTATCTCAGAATTTAACATAGTTACTGGCACTGGCCATAAACAATAAATTTAAAAAATTGTTTTAAGTGATACACAATGAAAAACAATCTTCAGTGCTTGTTTTAAAATATAAACACATTATTATTATAGAAGAAAGAGAAATGGAATAAAATTTACGCCACAAACAAATATTATTATTTCTCTTTTAAAAAATATAATTGAATTGCTTACTCAGAAATGTTGAGCAATTTTTTCTAAGGTCACAGAAATTATGCTGCTATGATTCAAACACAAGCTGACTCTAAAAAGTCTGTCTTTATTTGACTCCTAAAGTTCAAATGATTTGTTCTCAATCACCTGCCTCATAATGTCTTGACCGTTGCAGCTACTTTTATATTATTTTTAAATAAACATTCTATGGAGAAACACACATATATACACATGCAGAAAGATACATAAATGATAACTCTTAACTTGAAAGCAAACGTGTAATGGGCACCCAGAATAACAAATAAAAATGTTTAATAACTCAGAAATTCCAGTTCCCTCTCCTAGTAATTAAATTATACAAAAAAAAACCCAACATTGTGTTAATTTTAACACTACAGATTTGTTGCTTCTCTTTGAGTTTTGTAATTTTTTAAATAAAAGGAGTTATTCAGTGTATCTGTGTGCCTGTCTTCTTCCATTCAACACTGTTTGTGAGATTCAAACTTGTGAGTGCAGCAATTGTCGATTCATTTTCATAGCTATATGATGTTTTGTTGTAATACAGTGTATGTTTATGTTCTAATGTTTATGGACATTTGGCTGCTGTTTTTATTTATTATGAATAGCACCACTATGAACATCCCTGTACGTATCTTTTGGTAAAAAATTCTGATGGGTTTTTGCCTAACAATGGAACTTGGTACAGGACAGATATTTCCAAAACAATATGAACAAGAATAATGAGCACTGTTAGAGCATTCCAATACCTCCATTTCCTTAACACTTGCTCAGTCTTGTTTATCAGTCTTTGTCATTTCACTATTTATAGCGGTCATTGCGTTGGTAGTAACACATTGTTATATCGATTTGTATTTTCTTAATACAAGTAAGGTTGAGCAGCTTTTACATATATTTTTCTTTTTTTTTTTTTTTTTTTTTTTTAAGTTGGAGTCTCACTCTGTCGCCCAGACTGGAGTGCAGTGGCCGCTCCCAGCCACCGCAGCCTCGACCTGCTGGGCTCCGGCGATCCTTCCGCCTCAGCCTTCCAAGTAACCGGAATTACAGGCATGCGCTACCACGCCGGCTGATTTTTTGATTTATTGTAGAGATGAGGTCTCGCTGCCCAGGCGGGTCTTGAACCCGCGGGCTCAGGCAATCCACTCACTTCAGCCTCCCAAAGACGCGGGATTACAGACTGAGCCACCGAGCCGGGCTAGATTTTACATATATTTACAGGCCATATGTATGTCCTCCTTGTAAGTAGATATTCAAGGTTTTTGCTAATTTTAAATTTTCTGTCTTATTACTATTGATTTGTAGAAATTTTCTATTCTGAATACTTTTTTTATCAGATATAAATTTTGTAAGCGTTCTCCTCTGTGACTTGTTTTTATAATTGTAATGGTGTGCTTTTTAATAAAAAGAAATTATCAGTTTTGACATAGTCTGATTGATCTATGTTATGTTTTACACTACACCAGTATAAAAATAATCTTTGCCTCTTCCAATGTCAATGAGGTTTGCTATTTCATCTTCCAGAGCATTTTGTATTTAGTGGTCATAACTATTCACAATATTATCTTCTTAACTTCCTGAAATCTATAGAATTGGTGCTGTACTCTTTTAAAAATTTCTTCATTTTTTGCCTTTCTTGAATAATTTTTAATGTATCAATTTCATTATTCTTTCCCCTTTTCTTCAAAAAAATTTTGGCTTGGTTATCTCCATTGTATATTTGCTATCTTCTATTCATTTCTGCTTTTACCATTATTATTGCCTTTCTTTTACTTTCTTTTTGATAATCTGCTATTTTTATGGGTTCTTTATATGTTTATTAGATATATACATCTGTTGTTTGACAGATCTTTTTTGGTATATGTATTTGGGTTATGAATTTCAGTATGTGTATTCTTCTATTATTTTCATTAAAAAGTTAGCCTTGTTTATTTTTGTTCTATTTTTTTAAAAATGAGATTTCTGAATTATTTTATTATTTTTGTTATAAATGTTTAATTATTTTTCTATATTAAAACTAGTTTTTTAATATAGAAATAAATGTTAGAATAATTTAATCTAGAAGTTAATAAGAAATTAATAGAGAAATATAAAGCTAATTTCTATATTAAATTAGAATAGTCATTAGAATAATTAATAATTATTAGTTTAATAATAATTAGTTTTATAATAATTAACTTGATTAGTAAGTATTATTTGATAAGTATTAAAGTAATTATTAAACTAGAATAATTTCTATATTAAATTAGAATTCTTTGATGATATAGAAATTAATATAGAAACTCCTAGTTTTACCTTTATTGAACTTAATATTAAATCTTTCTAGGAAATCTGAATTGCTATATTGATTTTAGAAAATTATTTAACATTATATTTTCAAATATTTTCTTTCTGCTTCATTCTCTGTGTCCTAACTTTGTGAAACTCCAATCATATAACTGTTAGAGTTTCTCATTATTTCTCATCTAGCTCTTAAGTTTTCTTTCTTTTTGAAAAATATTCCCATTCTTTCAATATTTCATTGTTCAGATCGAATGTTTTCTGCTGATATTTCTATGTTTCACTAATTTTCTCCTCAGTAGATTACATTATTATCCAATTATATATTTGGATAATAACCCATGTGTGTATGTGTGTTTGTATTCTGGATGCAAAATATATGTATTTTGTGTGATATATATATACATCTATATAATTTTCTAGCCCTTCTGTCTGTCCTATTTATCAATTTTAATTCTGTTACATTTTTTTTGGACATATTTTATAGTTATTCTTGTTATTATAACTGTGTTATTTGTTGATATAATTCTATGGTTGATATTTCCCTATGTCTAGTTCCTAATATTTCTAGTAATATATAATTAAAAGCTGGTATATTCATTTCCTAAGGCTGCTATGACAAAGTAAAACAAACTGGATAGTTTAAATCAGCATAAAATTATTCTCTCACAGTTCTGGAAGCTAGAAGTCTAAAATCAAGATGTCTGAGAGCTATGTTTCCTCTTAAGTCTCTGGGAAAGAATCCTTTCCTTTCTCTTCCAGTTCTGGTGTCAACTGGCAATCTTTAGCACTCCTTGACTTATAACTGCTTTATGTCAATCTGATTTCACTACTGCATAGGCTTTTTCCTTATGTGTATGTTTCTCTGTGTCATTCCCTCTTCTTATCGATCATTTGATTTACCTCCTGTAACCTAGTATGACCTAATTTTACCTTGATAATATCTGCAAAGACTTTATTTTTAAATAGAGTCACATTCACAATTAGCATGCTTAGGACTTAACCTGTTTTATGGAGGGGGGGTCACAATTCAACCCACTACAGCTGGATATTGTGTATGAGGCCTTTTTTAGATTTTTAATAATGTTATATTCCTCTAGAGTGAGTTTATTATTTTCTAGACATATGGGAAGGAACTGAACTGACTTAAGGTTAAGTATAATTTTTGTAGGACTCTCCTGATTAATCCCTATGTTTACAATTTTTTCTATCAGAACTATCCATCCACACCTGGATATACTTTATTCTTTTTGGTTTTGGGGGTTTTTTTGGGCAGATGTGTATTCACTTTAGCCCCTTTATTGCTGTAAGACTCATAAAAACTCTCCTCTACTTTTTAGAGTCTTTGTTCTTAACTTTTTTTTTTATCTCTATGCTATGCTGCTTAAGAAATCAGCATGTGTATCCAGGGGAAAACTGGAATGTCAGATTTATTTCTCTATACTTCTATTCTCTGTGGAATTTGAGACGTCTGAGTTTGGGACTCCTTGAAATCCCCAAACCCAAAATTTTGTCTCTTCAATCTTGTGCGAATTCCAGAACTTTAATGGCTTATCTACTCTAATCAATAATATTTTGACACATTTCCAGCCATCTTGGCTACTACTTTGAGGATCAGAGACAAAACAAACAGTTGGCTTCTTTCCAAGTTTTCCCCACATGTAAAAATCAAACAAAATTGTTGTTTTGAAACACTAGGTTCTAAGGTAATTTATTATATAGTAGTAAAATAAAAACCAGAACAAAAGATTTTACAATGTTAATTCACTCAATACTTATAACCAACTTTGTTCTCACTTGCTTTTTCTTAAGGTAGGGAATAGTAAATACTCCATCCAATAACATCCCTTTTAGCAAGGGGGTTCACGAAGCATAAAGTGTTCCATGAGATATTGGTAAAGTTCCTGAATATAAAGTATTTTCCCAAATAAAAATAATAACAATAAAAAGTCTTGAGATGTAGAAACATATTGCTCCTTAAAAGTCTTTATTTCCGGAAGGGGGTCGGGGAAGCGGAACTGGCACTAATGGGAGTCTGGCTGGGGAAGGGGGAGCACACCTCATCAACAAGGGTGCCTGCATAATGAGCATTTGTATACCTAACCCTAAATTGTACCCCACATCTTTAAAAGAAAAAATTAAAAGTTAAAAAAAGTCTTTATTCTTTCTTCCAGAAACATGCACATGAGTAGCAGAACTCTTATTTCCATGATTTGACAAGTATAGTGATAGAAGTCTAGCCACCGTGGATGGCGGACAGAAAAGTAGAAAAAGTCTGAATACTGAGAGTATAAATAAATAGCTACACCAGTCCTGGACTCCCATCTTTTTATGTATTATATCAAACAAATAAATTGCCATTTATTTAAGACTCTCTTTTCTTGGGTTTCCTGTTATATAGAGACAAATTTATCATTTTCTTTTTTTATTTTTTAGAGATAGTGGCTCCCTCTGTCACCCAGGTTGAAGTGTAGTAACAGACCATGGCTCCCCACAGTATTAAACTCTTCAGTTTAAAGGGTCCTCCTCCCAGAGGCTACTCAGTAGCTGGGATTACAGGTGAGCACCATGACACGTGGATGTATCTTTTTTATTTTTTCATTTTTTATAGAAACGGAGACTCCATTTATTGCCCAGGCTGGGGTTGAACTCCTGGCCTCAAGTGATCCTCTCAGTCCCCCAAAGTTTAGGCATTATAGGCATGAGCCAGCATGCCAAGCCTCCTTAAAATATTGAGATATAACATAGGTATATTGTTTTAAATGGAAATGGAACTGTCACAAAGTATTATGACCTTGAAATTTTATATAACTAATTCATAGAAAGACATATACTCTTACTCATAGGTGATCCTGCTAAAAGTTCATATTAGTTTTAGAGGTTCAGGAAAATGAATGATTGACAACGTGATTCATTTTTATTCAAAGAAATACGTTTTGTTTTCTTAACATGTGTGACAATTAATAAAATACTATATTCAAAATTATCCATTGTCCAGGTACCCTGTGTGTTATAGAATATAGAACTTTATATATTACTATTTGAACTTGCTATACTTATGAAGAAGTAACCTAATTTACTTTATAAAGCCATAATACTCAATTTTAGAGAATTTTGAAACAATAACAGAGTTAAATTCCTTTAGGCAATATATACTATTATGAAACAGGAAAAGGAAATCAATTTTCTAAGATTGGAATCAGAGGTTCATTAAAATATTCATTATGCATGTGACATATTCCTGTGGTCCACAAGAGTACAAGACTGAGCAACAGAAAAGATTTTGAGGCCAAAACTTGATGCATTGGGAACTGGAATTGGAAAGGTGATAAAATCTCAGCAGCTAAAATTGACTTCTGTGTAGCATTATGCTGCATTTCAGAAACTCACTGTCATATCAATCTATTTCCCAAAACTTTTAAATGCAATCTTATTCCATGAATAAGTTACATTGATATTGCATAAAATATAAATATTATCTATTTACCTACAATTTACAGTAAATTCACTAGAATATCTTAATCCATAAACTATGAGTTGCAAATATATGTTGGAATGGGACAATATAAACTTCTAAAAATTAATGCAGTTTTTAAAAAATATACAGAATGGAACAAAATATTTTAATTATATTCTCTGTAACAGAGGAAAATTATTTATTGAATAACTTTTACTTTGTTTCCTAATTTTATCTCTTTCAGTATGATCTGGAAGAGAAATGAAATTGATTGCATTATGAGAAAGCAGACCTGAGAGAAATATGAACATAATTTTCTTCCATTACATCCTTTTAAAAAATCACTATAATGAATCTTGACCAGGACCAATCTAAGAAGCAAAAAACGAACAAACAAACAAAAGTGCCTTTCTCTTTATGAAACTTCTGTTAAAAACTCTTTAAAGAAGCTTAAACTTTAAGCTATGGTCCAGGATTTTTTTTATTGTTGTTTTATTTTGTTTTCATACAAACAATTTTTGTTAAAGCATTACACAAATTGTCAGTCACGGTTCAACCAGAAAAGCAGAACCAGCAGAGGAAAGAGAGAGACAAGGACAGAAGCAAAATTTAAAAATTGTTTGACACAATTATGGAGGCTGTCTAGGCAGGTCCAAATCTTTGTGGTCCACAAAGTAGACAGGGAAGGAAGATAATGAACTTACTATAACCCCACAGGCATGAACAAAATATACCATCCAGAGGTGAAATGTAATGTCTCTATCTCCCTTTGTCCCTCTCTCTGTCTGTCTCTTTCCCTCTCTCTCTCTCTCTATCCCTCCCCTTCTCAAGTCCAAATTGCCTTTAAAGTCTCCTAACTAAATACGTGAGACACATCCAGAATAATCTCACTGATTAAAAGTCAACTGTTTAGAGACTTATTATTTAATTTTTAATTATATTAAGCACATGTTATATTAATTATATTATATAAATACATATTAATTATATTTATAAATTTAAAAAATTTTCAGAAAATGAAAAAACAAAATGGATGGAGGTCATAATTTGAAAAACAGATATATAAAATAAGGAACTGTGAGGTCCAAGAATGTTTTGAATTTGGTTTTATTGTCACAGTAAGTAGAAGCTGTGAAGAGATTGTTATGGCTCTGATAGTTTCTCTTTGTTAATATGTTGCTGTTCTTCAAATAAGTGTCAGAAAACCTAATTCTATTTTCAAGGTAGATAATTTTTTTCAGGTTTGTTAAGAAATCAATTTTTCATGTGACAGAGAATTTTAAAGAGGCATTGTAAAGATCAATGTTGCATAGATGATACCCTTTATGGAGCAATGTGCATTAAAGACGTACACATGTACACACATGCCATTTGAGTACAAAATACATAGTGATATCCATTAGTTTTCTGTCACATCCCTAACTTCTTCACCCAATTTTTCTATTAAATGCAGCCAAACAAGGTCCAGAGAATTTTGGAGCTCTACTCCTATATTTTCCATATTTATAAGAAATATACAAGAGCAAACAGAAGCAGATGGTGATATTTTTTTCCTCAAAGAAAGACCAAAGTGCATACAATTTCAGTCTATGATGCTAATTTTTCAGGTGCATGAACCTCAGTTGACAGTGTTCATTGTTATTATCATATAGCTAGGTCTCTGCTCTTTCTATTACTGAAAGCAGTGAAGATTCACCCTTAAGAATTACCTTCGTCTTGGTTTGACAAACAGTGCATCACAAAAAGAGATTCCAGGAAATAGGTATGCTGATTCTTAACAAAGTTTTTTTAGACTGCTTGTCTTCCTTTTTTAATTCTATTTTTGCTTTTGGAAGTTATGTTCATCTTTACTGTCAGTCAGAAACACTGTCAATACACATTTCTTGAATAAATGATAAACCTGAAAAGTAAGCAAGTTTTCAAAACAGATCATTTACCTCATATGAATTTAATTTTTTTTTTCCATAATGATGAGGACAATAGCCCACACTATTCTCTTTGGTAAACGTTACCTTATTAGATTTGGTCCTAAATTACTTGACTAAATTCCCCAAACCTGTCTCTATCCCCACTTATGGTCACCTAATACTCGTCTTACTTGGACTTTAACCTACTCAGATCTTGGAAAATAAGCCATAAATAATGATGTTCAGTCTCTATTCAGATTAGAGGGACTATAACACACAGGCTACTCATTAAGGAATCGTAGTGAGTATAAGACCAATAGAAAAAGTTCTTGTTTATACCTGTATTTTGATATAGATTTGGGCACACAGTCATGTGCATAGGCCTATTAAACTCCTGGTATACCTTTCCTGGATCTTGTGTCAAAAGTGTAGTTATGGAAATCTATAATGCTTTTGATTATTGTCTTTTGTGTGTAAAATTTGCAATTATTTTCTAACAAATAAAACATGTTGGAGACAGCCAAAATAAAAAGTGGAAAACCCCTACATTATTTATAGGCCTAAAAAAGATTCTAGTTAAATTTTTCAATTTTACTTTTATTTCTTCAGTTATTAATTCTTAACATTATACTATTTCAATTTAGAGATATATTAATCATTACTCTCTTCAAAGTGATATGAACTCCAAGTTTTTCTGCTTAACCTCATTTATATTTGTATTATATGTAAAAAAAAATATTTGTGTGTGAGACTTGGGGAGGCTATGCTGAGAAGGAAAGAGAAAGTTAGAGATAAAAAAAATGACAGAAAAATATATAAAGAATAATTAGAACCAGCATTTCTGCTGAGCCCTTAAAAGGAAGTTGATTACATTTAAAAAAAAAAAAAAATCTGTGTACTAGCCATGTATTCTTTGAGCTATGGCCATCGCCATGTTTCCCCCTTCCTTACCTTGGGAAGGTGAACTCCTCTTTCTCTTTCTCTGTCTCTCTCTAATTTACTTCCTAAATAGACTATATTCTCCAATCTGGAAAAAAAAAATCTGCCTAATATCATTAGAGACTTATAAGAGTGTGAACAATTATGGATCCAAAAACAAGCACAAAGATAAATATAAAGAAACTTACAAAAGTAATTCAATCATGTGGAGATATTATCCTCCTGTTTGCTTATTCTATAAGAGGCATCAGTGAGTCTGAAAGGATTAGCAGCATATTTGAAAATCTTATGGTGTAGTGGGTTTCTGAAAAAGGGACCAGGCATCAAAGGGGAATTTTCGTTACAACTACCGTTTATCCTTTGGGTTGAGACTCCAAAGGTGCACACTTTAAAAGTAAAAGTGATATGACAGAGAGCTTATTCTTGCAGAAACTAAATCTCAGTTTCAAAACACCTTAATCTTTTAAACTGGGGTAAGATGATTTTAGAATTCTATTGCTCTTAGCTGTTTTCTAAATAAAAATAAAAATTCTGTCTGGCAGTGATAGTTGGGCCTTAAATTATTTTAAATGTTTTGCATATGTAATTTCCAGCATTTAATCAAAATTACTTAGTCATACAAGGGCACAAGACAGCATGAAAAAAAGAGAACAACAGAGAGAGAAAACAACATCATAAAAATAGACTTACAAGGAACTCATATTTTGGAGTTTGTTTCTGAAGCCCAGACTTTATTTTAACTATCCTTAACATACAAAAATTCTAAAATGTCTGTGGAGAGATGATAATGGTCTTTCGCCAACATGGTAACAGTTGATGTACTTTAAATATATTTTGAGGATAGAGCTAATAAATTTGATGGTGGCATAGATATTTTGTGAGAGAGAAAGAGAGAATCTAGAATTTGACTACCTGAAAAGATAAAATGGCTTCTAACTGAAGATGAAGATTTCAAGAAAAGAATGTCTGGGGAAAAAACTACTTTATGCTTAAAATACTTGTTACTTAACTCAATGGAGATATTGAGGGAGAAATTGGACAAATGAGTCTATAGGAACAAAACCGTGAACCACTTTTGTCTGCATAGTATATTATGCCACTAGTCAGAATGAGATTGACTATATATTTCAATATGTGCATATTAAAATAAGATGTGCAAAGATGAGGTGCTATGTATATGTCCAATGCAAAAAGGTCAGGAAAATGAGGAGATACAGAAGGAAAGGAGAATAGAAAAAGGAGACCCAGAAACCAGCTAAATAAGAAGTGGGAGAAAACTCAAGGTTTCCATGTCCAATAGCCATCTAAGAATGGTATAGGCGATATAGGATTGTCAACGACTGATAAGTCAAGGGAGAGAAAAAGCTGAACATCAGATGCTGCAAAGTAGAGGAGATTGGCTGTCACGACAAGAGCTGTTTGGTGAGTGTGAAAACCAAATCAGAGTTTTTAAAGAGAAAATGAGAAAAGAATACACAGCTACTAGAGGTGTACTTTTTATGTTTTTTTAAACTGGACAAAAGGGAATTGAGTGGTAACTGAAGGTAATAATGAAGTCAATAGATTTTTAAGATGATAGAAATGCAGTTAAATGTATAGCTTAATGAGAAAGAGCCAGTAAGGGGGTGAGGAAGGGAGAATTGATTTCTGAAAGAGAAAAAGTTGCTGGAGTCAAGTCATCGAGTAATTAAAAGGGGATAGAATCAAGTACCAGGTTGGGTTGTTGGTCTTCGCTAGCAGCACAGAAAGTGCATCATAAGATCAGGAATAAACATATAAACATTTGATTGAATTAGCACAATTACGGACAAGTGAGTAGATAATGTTTCTGTGATGGGGCTTATGAAGTTGTAGTCTGTTCCATTTTCTCTATAAAAGAGAAAGCTAAGTTATCAGCAGAGAAAAATACATGTGAGAAGAGGTAGTAGAGATTGAAAAGGAGAGGAGACATCAAGGAGCAGTCTTCTAGGTATCAGAGAGTGTGAATGAATGAGTAAAACATTGCACAATGGCCTGGAAACCTAAAGATTTAATTGACAATCAGGAGGATCCCGAGTTTAGTAAGAGCAGCCAGCTAATTGCGTGTTTCTTTGTGTCACCATGTTCAGCTGCATGGTTTTAGGCACAGGTACAGAGTAAGGGTAGAGTGAGTTTAATCAGAGCTAAGGTTAGCCAAGCAAAGATCACGCTAGAGAAGGGCGAGAGAGGTGAGACTGAATGCAAGGAAATCCTTATAAAAATTGAGTTTTAAACTCTGTAAGGAAGGGAGAAAGTGAAAGGAGTGAGAGAGCAAGTCTATTAATCCTAAATTGTGCTAGGATCTGAGGGTTCATTAGTAATTAAAACTAGACAAAAAGTTTAGGAATATAATCTGATGGTGATTAAAGAGATGCTTCACAGTGAATTCTGGATGGGCTGTAGTTATTGATAAACATGAAATCTAAACTATGATTTAGGACTGAGAAGTAGTGTTGTGGAGAATAAGTTCCTAAAAGGAGAGGAGGTTAGACTCTTGACAGGCCCCAAGGTGTTTAATGGACCATACACATACGTATTTACATCATCAAGAATAACCAAAGGAGTAGTGTAGAAGAAGGTGGTAAATTTCAGTTAAAACAGTTCACTGAAATTTATTTTTAATGAAAGATATAAGCTTTATTGTTATATTATATTTGTTTCACTATACTCTAAACATTTATAGACAACCAAAGGAAATGAGAAAGAAAGGAAATGGATGCTAATTAATGCCTGTGATGGTTACATGTGTTTGACTGGGCTGTGAGACACCAGAATAAGTGACTAAACATTATTTCTGGGTGTATCTGTGAGCATGTTTCCAGAAGAGATTAGCATTTAAATGGCTAGACTGAGTAAAGCAGATGGTCATTCTCAATATGGGTGGCATCGCCCAATCCCTTTTGTGCCTGAGAAGAACAAAACGGCAGAGAAAAGTTGTGTCCATTCTCTGCTTGTGACTACTTGAGCTGAACATCGATCTTTGGCCCTCAGTCCTCCTGATTCTCAGGCCCAGACCAGAATCTATGCTATTGGTCCTCCAGCTTTCAGACTTTCAAACTCCACCAACAGCATACAAGGGTCTCCAACTTGCAGATGACAGATCATGGGATCTCTCGGCCTCCATAATCACATGAGCCAATATTTTATAATAAATCTCTTGTACCATATAATATAAAATAGATCAACAATACATTATATACATCTATTTGCATTATATGCAAATTAATATATAAATATATGTGTATATAATACATGTATGTGTGCAATATGTACAATATATGCATATATTATTTGCTATATGTAAGTACATATGTAAGTATATGTTACATATTGTGAATACATGGGGAGGGACCCCAAAAAACAGAATTATCTTTCGGAGGGCAGGCTGCTTATAATACACTTGGAATTTGTTTCTCCAGATCAACAACTGACAACTGGTTTTTACCTGGAAGTTTTGAGAAAATTACATCATGATTTGCAGAAGAAACATCCTGAGTTGTGGCAAATAGGTGTCTGGTTCTTCCACCATGCCAACACACCTACCCACATCACACTAAGTGTTTAGCAATTTTTGGACAAAAACAGCATGACTCCCCTGCCCCACCAAACCTATTCACCTGATCTCACCTCAAGTGACTTTTTTTGTTTGTTTCCTCAGATGAAAAAAATCCTCAAAGAGAAACATTTTGACCATGTGGAAGAGGTGAAACAAAAAACAGCAGAAGCACTAAAGACATCAAAATTGGTGAGTTAAAAACTGTTTTGAGCAGTGGAAAAAGTGTCTCAATAGGTGTTTTGCATCAACCAGAGAGTATTTTGAAGATAACTGAAGTTTAAACATTAAAAATAAACACACAATTATGTATAAATTCCGTTTCTGCGCAGGTTCCCCTCCTATATCCCTCCTATTGGTTTTGTTTCTGTGCGGAATGCTGACTGATATGAAGCCATAGCCTGAAGCCTGAGGACAGTCTTTTTTTACTAGATCACCAACAGGTGATGTCTTGTCCTTACTGGAGTTATCTGAAACAGTTAACAAGCTTGGAAATTTGGTATTTTTTAACCAGAAAATTAATGACAATAATAGTTGTTATTATTAATAGCAAAGTTCTGTGTTATGTGTCTACAATAAACCTGTGAGTTAAATATCATTCATATTCTCATTTATTGTTGAGAAACTGAGGCATAGAGAGTTTAAGTAGTAACGAAGGCTAAAAAGCTGAAAAGTGAAAGAGCAAACATTTTAACTCAGACTGCCTTCTGAGACCTTGCCCTGTACCCAATGACCAATATAAATTGCATGTTAATAGACTTGGTACAGTCTATTATCCTCATAGTGTGCTTTTCTATTTCAAATTTCCTTGGTTTTTTTTCAAATTCATCACATCCTTCCAAATGGTATTCTTTATTTGTCTGTCTTTAAATGAAATCATTTTCTAGGATATAATATCAATTATGAAGGTTATGAATGACTGCTTTACTTTTCAAAGAGCTGTTTCAGCAAGCTGTCAAGTATAAAATTTCTTCAAAAAGCACTAAGGTCACAATTAGTCTTGTCACAGCCCTAACAAGAATTCTCCCTTTGCTAGTGATACAGTTAGTTGTCAGGTCTCATCACATGTTGTTTCTTCATAATTAATTCAAGACAAATATCAAGTTGCATGGAAGCTCATTTTTAAACAGGATTATAACAGTCTTTTGAGGCCTATTAATTGAAGTGCCAGCGGTAGACAAATCTGTGTACCAGGTATTTTTCAACACATATCTCTCATGAAGAATACTATATTGGATAAAGGAAATATTATAAAAATCTGCTTAATTAAAACCAAACAGAAAAGAAAGTGGTAAGAATATTAAGAAGCGGGCATAAAACTTTAAAAACCTGCATATTATTATGGATTTTATACTTGCTGTTTCCTGCTCATGAATTTCTTCCTAGAAGTTTTTTTTAATGGCTTATTTCTTCTTGATTTTTTTAGGTATAACACTTCATTTACATTCTTAGGGATGTTTTCTTGCCTTCTTACCTAAACAGTATTCCCTTTTTCCCAATATGCTCTATCACAAGACCCTATTTCCTTCATTAAGATAATTAATAACTAAACGTATTTTCAAAGTTTTCTTCCCAAGCAGCACTACAAGAAGGAATCAAAGAAATATCTTTGAGCATTGTGTTTAAAGGCTTTCAAGAGTTCCGAGCACAGAGTAGGCATTTTAGAAAATTTGAACACATTTTGATTTGCCACATATTTTATAAGGTACTTTAAAAAAAAACTATTGATTATTTTAAAAGTCTTTTTACAGAGAAAAATCACTTACAAAATATTTTAAATGGCAATTAGTAAATCAATTTTAAGCTCAGTCAGTATTGCTTGTGAAATCTGTTTGAAATCACCTCACACATTTTAAAGCGAAAGTGATTATTTTTGTAATTTTATATATTCTCACTGCATACTTCTTGTTTTTCACATGCTCAGCTAAGCCTGAAAAATAGGCAAAAGCAAATGCAGATCCAGTTTTATAAGCACTGAAGCTTATACTCATTCAGAGGTTGGAAGACTTAAAAAAAAATAGAAAATGTTAAACGTAAGATCTGCCACAAAGTGAATAGTTCTTTAGATTGTAAATATGCATATGTAGCAACAAATTAAAACTAACAAATATCAAAAATATCAGAAAGTTTAAAAATGTACTTTTATTATTTAACTGACACATATTATGATCGCTTTCTCCCTAATTTTTGGCTTATATTTTTTGAATGTCACCTTATTTGACAACAATTTTGTGATATCTTCTATAATGAAAATAGAAGGGTAATTCAATGTTTTCTCTGGAAGTTAAGCAATTTTTATTATTTTTTATTGTTTTTATTTTCTTTTTTAATTTTTTAAAGATGGAGGGTACAATTCAGGGTAGGTATACAAATGGTCATTGTACAGATAAAATCTGGGTCTCACTTTGGTCTCCACTTCACCTAGCAATTTTTATATTGACAGTTACTTGTTATTTTTAAATTCAATATATTTTAGTTTTTTTTTAATTTTGAGAAAGCTACTATGAATATCTTTCACATAAGGGATGTAAGATTTCAGAGCACTTCAAGTTTTCTACTGCATTACCTAATCTTGCATGATCTTTAAATTAACAGTAGTGATTATTCAATTTTTACTGAAGTCCTAATTTTAGTGCTATGAGTTTTTTATTATCTTTGTCCATACCAGTATTTCAGGTCACATCAGCAAGAAATTTAAATATTTTTCCAACATGTGTATATGATTCACTTCATGTCATTAATTAGATTAGCACAAAATATAAAATGCTATTAATTACTTGTGTTCAAAATTTATCCCTTCTTTTACATTAATTATTGCTCTGATGTGAATTAAAGTTTTTAAAATTCCAATTAAAGCCTTTGTGTCAAAATTATCTCAGTGTATCATTACTTTTGTTTTGCATTACATTAATTTTATCTACATTTTCTATCAGGTTTTTAATAAATATATTTAATATTCAAATTTACTTTTACTTCAAGTGTTTGCAGTTTATTATTTGTATTCTTGAAACTTTTTTAAGTGTCTTTTTTCCCATAAAAATTGTACATTTTCTAGCCTATTTTCCTTTCTCCTTCCCATGATACCAGAGTCCATTCTTTTAAATCCCAAATTAGAAGTATGGTGAAGGAAAACTGTAATGCAAAAAGCCAGTAATCTTAACTAATCTTGGTCAAATATGTAATTTTTGAAAATTAAAAAGATATATACAACCATGTGAGTGCAGTTATAGAATTTCTCCTATAGCAATGGAAGGAAGATACCATGAAGCTTAACTTCATTATTTCTCTGATAGTTTCTGGTCAAAGGTAAAAATGAGACTGTCATCTCCCTCAGTCCATGTGTTTGATGGACAGGGGTATGTTTTCAGTGCTAATTGTCAAGGAAGAGTTAATTTTAAAAACCATATGCTCTCTAATTTAAAACCTGTAATTGTTTTATTAAAAAATTAGTGATAAACTTCTATGTAATTCCTTGAAAGTAGCTATATTTTCTTAAAATATGCTTTGAAATGGATATATTTTTAAAAGTACACAATTTTAACAACAATGAAACCAAGTTTGAGAAAACCTGGACAAATTTTTTTTTTTTTTTTTTGAGTTGGAGTCTCACTCTGTCGCCCAGACTGGAGTGCAGTGGCCGCTCCCGGCCACCGCGGCCTCGACCTGCTGGGCTCCGGCGATCCTTCCGCCTCAGCCTTCCGAGGAGCCGGAATTACAGGCAGGCGCTACCACGCCCGGCTGATTTTTTGATTTATGTAGAGATGAGGTCTCGCTGCCCAGGCGGCTCTCGAACCCGCGGGCTCAGGCAATCCACTCACCTCAGCCTCCCAAAGGCGTGGGATGACAGGCTGAGCCACCAAGCCTGGCACAACCTGGGCAAATTTTAAAGCTAGCGATAAGTCCCTTGAATAATTTTTGCTTCACTTATTTCTTATTCTTAGCGTCTAGCTTGCATATGGATCTCAGTAAATATTTGTAACCGATGTATGAAAAAATGAATGAATAAACCTCAAAATATGAAGTAAGACTCTAAAAATGGAATATTTAATGGAAAGGAATAAGTAGATGATAGAATAAAGGAATAAATAGACTTTTGATTAAGAAATATTGTAATGAAAAATATAATGTCTACACAACAATGATTCGTTTCTATTTAAATATTTATTTCAGATAAGAGAGAAGGTATATAGTAATGTAGAAAGTTGGGTTTTTGCAAGTAAAGAGATGCAGTGCTGGGCCAGGGCAATTAGAGTAATTGATACAAGCATGCTATCAGAAGGCTAATTAATGGCTAAAAGAGAGATGAAAAGTTACTAATGTCACTGGTAAACCGAGAAATTGCAACAAGAAATTGCTTCATATTTTCCCAATGTTTATGCTTCTCTTCTGAGCTTTATCAACTAATTTCCCTTGATAGTATCCTTCCCCAAATACTTAACTTTTTTGCCGCATGCATTACAATTATAATCCTATTCCTATTGTATGACATAATCACGTTGATTTTGAACTGACAATTTCATAACTAGATCAAAGACCTATTCCTATTCACAGTGTAGGCTAAAACTATGACGTTTCAAGGGCAGGTGCTTGTGTGTGCACACCTGGGCCTGTTTTTAGTGGAGAGGGTTCTGGATCTCAATCCCAACTTTCCCCTCCTTTTTTAAGCCCCAGCTCCTCTGGCATTGGAAGCAAGGATAGGAAATCAAAAGACAAAAGAGCAATTGTCTTACTTGTAAGGCAAAAACATTTTGTTGATTTTTGCTGCTTCTCTGGTTAACATAATAATGAAAGAGAAGGTGGAATACAGTTAACTTTCTTTGATGAAAGTTTTCTCTCAAAGTGGGAGAGAATTTGTACTACTAACAGGATTGGTTTGCAATACCGTTTGTCCTTTGGAGATGTGTAGTCTTAAATTTCAAACCAATCTGTATGGTTGAATGTTTATCTCCATTAAATTCAGTCATTCAGTTTCAGGGAGAGTTTTGTGTCTAACCAGAGATGGAGTTTGACCAGGAAGATATATATAGGAAGGAATGCTACAAGAGAGATGCAGTGAATTGATTAGGTTGACTAACTAAGGAATCTAAGTTGGGGGAGGAGAAGATAAATAGAATATTCTTTGTAAAGGTGTTAGGATCAACAGAGGAAGGTTCTGTAGATCCTGAGAACTTGGAATCTGAACATTAAACGTAGATTCTGAAGGTTCTACTATTATGAATTGTGCTAGAATCTTGAGATTCAAAATACCACCCAGGGTCCAGCATCATCTGAACCACCTGAGAACTTTTCATAACTATGGGCTATCGGTAGAATCAGAATTTGCCCTTTAGAAAGTTCACCAAAGGATTCAAATTCACATTAAGTCTGAGAAACATAGTTTACAAGGGTGGATATCAGCCTTGATTGCATGTTTAAAATATTTCTGATTCCATGGCAAACCAAGAGAGAAACTCTTGGAGTAGGGTCCAGGCATGATATTTTTTAAAGCCAGAATTTGATTCTGAGAGTGGATGGTTACTAAGGAATCATCAAGGAACAGAAAGGTTATCTATATGGATTTTAAAGCTATCACGTGAGCACTTTCCATTCAGCTTCAGGCAGTTGTCATGTGGGAATACAAGTTGTCATGTTGTCAGATCAATTTTCAAAAGAAGCAAGAAATTAGGGTTTCATAAGAAATATCTAGATTTCTAAATTTTGCTTAAAAATAAAATAAACTCACTGAGGAATTGAAACATAATAGATTGGATTCAGAGTTTAGGTTTGTAATTTGGAAATGATTTTAAGCCCCCAAGCTTTCAGACTCAAAAATTCTATTTTGTTAGCATGCCAGAGTCATCTTCTTGTTTCAGATGTTGAGTCACATTAAGCAAGTTCATAATTACTTAAAAAGTAAATTTTAATGAGTAGAATTTCTGGGGGTTTTACAGGGATCAAAACATTCATATTGGCATTATCATCTCCTTCCCTGCAGGCAGAGCTACATGGGTACAAAATAATCAGAGGTCATCAGAGAAATGCCACAGAAAAAGTTAAATTAGATGAATCCAGAGAAAATCTTATGCTTATATCTCCATTAAATGGAAAACTGTTCTCTCTAGCACAAAAATACTTGAAAGTCTTATGTTAATTCTTTCTAGCTAGAGTATGTGAAAACCACAGACATCATTTGCTAGTTTTTTTTCCTATTCTATCTTCCCTTAATAAAGATTCTATTACTGTTTGACACATTGTTTTTTTATTGATATTAAATTAATAAAATCAATTAAGTTCATTCCAAGGACTAGAATTATTGTAACTTTTTTGTTTCACAAAGCCTTCTTTGTTAAAATTGTTTCTGTTATCCATATGCTTTGGAAAACCTGGCTATTTGAATTTGTAGTAAAACAAAGATAAAAATTGAGCTATGAATAATCTGGACAATGCTGATGAGAAGAGGTTCATCTACATGTTGTTATGAATACGCAGTGGTCCTGCTAAAGCTTTCCCAATCAGGCCCTTAACTACAATGTGGAAGATTTCTCTCCTGTCCACGCCCACATTCACACAAACCACCATGCTAGATGCCCAGGGCCACCTCTCCACCCCTTTCAAATTTAGGGCACATAGGTTTCCTGACTATTGCAGTATGTCCCATGCAGAATATTAAGACAGAAGTCAAGTCTCATTTGAGAAACAACTTGTGGGAATAAATGGCGTGGGTCCTGAGAATAGGTAGGGGAGGATTTTATTCATATGAGGGCTAGAGTTGACCCAGTTGATTAGAAGACTTAGGTTCAGTATTCTGAGACCCTCACTCAGTGCTCAGTCTCTTGACCAACTAATTCAAAATTTCCTAGGCAATCTCTCCCTGACCCACTCCCTTCCAAATATACCTTATGGCTCTTAACATAAACTTTTTAAATCCAATATACAAAAGTTGGGGATGTGAGGGGAAAACTAATTTCCTTTTAATTTGCAAAAGAAATTGAAGGCCTAGAAACCAAAATTTTTGCAACAAAATCCTTGCATATTCTTTCTTTGAGAGCAGAGTGCTCTGTCTTGAAAAACTATTTGTGAACAAAGGAAAACAATTTAATTATTCTTTGGAATAGCAGCATCACAGACCTTTTGAGAAAACCAAATTATTTCAATAATGAAAAAAAAACAGAAGGAATTGTTTTCATATTCACCAAGATTGAAAATTGCTATACAATTACATATTTTATATTTGAATAAATATGAATATTATATATATAAAGTTATAGGTACACAAAATTGTACAGCATGCATCATTTTAAAGACAAGATAAATTGAGTATTTATTGTTCACTATTTCTAATAGTTTACTGGCCAGTGGAAACATAAATACAAAGAGGAAAGTTCAAATTCCAGAAAGAAATAATCAATAATATCAAATGTCACAAAGATGTCAGATAAAGTGAGGATTTAAAATTATCTACAGAGTTCTGAAGCAGAAGGTCAGTAGGATTTTCCCTACTAATGGTAATTAAAACCACTTTACTATGGCTAAAAGAATTAGCCATCAAGTGAGAATTTGGAGTCGAGAATTATAGATTATACTCTCAGACAATGAATATTTGAGGGAGAGTTTATTCTCTGAAGCTTGTAGTTATTGAACTAATAGAAAAAATAAGTTAGAGATTACAAAAGTAAAGTGTATAATTAATAGAAAAAAGTGACAAAGAAGGTGGAGGTGACTTTTGTTAGTAGATGGGGTTGCTCTTTCTCTGAAAGCAATTAAAAAGGTTAAGAATGCATTGGCATGTAAGTAAATTATCTAACCTAGAGAAGTAATCCAACCAAAAGGCTTTTTTGGCCTCTCCCTGGTACAAGCCGCCATCACCTCTCACCTGGTATATTGCAATTGCCTTATGCTATTCTACTTGCTTTGACCTTCATTTCCCCTCACTATTTCCTCATTGCTACAGGAAAGTTAAAAATAGGTATGGGTCCCATCACGGTGGCTCATGCCTGTAATCTCAGCACTTTGTGAGGCCAAGGGAAGAGGATTGCTTGAGTCCAGGAGTTTGAGACCAACCCGGTCAACAGTGAGACCTTGTCTCTACAAAAAAGAAATAAAAAAGAAATGTCTTTCCACACCAACACCTGTTGTCTTTTGATTTTTTTAATAATGGCTATTATGACTAGCATGAGATGGTATCTCATTGTGGTTTTGATGTGCATTACTCCAATGATTAGTAATGCTGAGCATTTTTCCATGTTTGCAGGTTATTTGTATAGTGTCGTTACATGTCCCTTGTTCACTTAGATGCAGCTGGAGACCATCATTCTAAGCAAATTATCACAGAAACAGAAAACTGAATACCACACATTCTCACTTATAAGTGGGAGCTAAACACTGAATACTCGTGAGCATAAGGATGGGAGCAACCGATACTGGGGAATCCTAAAGGGGAAGGGAGTGGGAGGAGAGGGATGAGGGCTGAAAAACTACCCATCGGTATTGTGAATAGTCCTGCAATAAACATGCGTGTGCAGGTATCTTTTTTGTAGAATGATTTGAGTTCCTCCAGGTATATTCCCACAAGGGGGATGGCTGGGTTGTATGGAAGGTCGATGTTCAGCTCTTTTAGAAATCGCCACCCTGTCTTCCCCAGAGGTTGTATGTGAGGAACAATGGGAGGCCCAAACTTCACCTGTACAATGACCACTTATATACCTCACCCTGAATTGTACCCCACATCTTTAAAATTTAAAAAGCTACCCACTGGGTACCATGCTCACCACAAGGTGACAGGCTCAGGAGAAGCCCCAACCTCACTGTCATTCAATATACCTATGTAACAAACTTGCACGTCTCCCTTGAATCTATAAAACATTAAAAATTTAAAAAAATAAGTCTGATCATGTTAGCTCTCTGAACAAACCCTCCAAAGTCTTGGCATAAAAGCCAGAGTATACATAGTGACCTCTTTGATTAACTTATTTTCTCCCTATGCTGATGCTCTTTCCCAGATTCTCTGACTCATTTTCTCCTTCTCCCTGTCCTCCTGTTCCACCCACAGTGGACTTTCTTGAGCCCCATAGGCATGCTTCAATATTGCTCAGGACTTTTTACTTGATGTTCCCTCAAACTGGAAAATTCTTCCACAAGAAGTACAGTTAGCTTCTTTACTTACTTCAGTTGCTACAATTCAATGAAAACTTCTCAGATAGCTATGTCTAAAAATTTCACAATGTTTCTCTCTTGAAATTTTCCATCTTCATTCCCTGAACCACGTTTTTAATTCATACTAAACACTTGAATTATATAACATAAGTTTTCTAATTTGACTTCATTTTTTTGTCTGACTCCATTATGAGGGTAGGGATTTTAAACTGTTGTTTACTGCTGCATTCTCAACTCCTAAGTTGGGATTTGATATATGAGGCATTTAATGCACATTTGTTGAGTAAATTATAATAAGTAACTGAGGATTAGGCCCACTGGGGACAAAAGTAAAGGTCATCTTAGAAATGGTGATTATTATATGGCTAGAAATGGACATATTAAGTTAAAAACAAACATGTTAGGATTAGAAATATTCACTTAGAAACATTTTCAATAAATACACTTATGTGTATAATTTCCCCCTCCAAGTTTAATGCTCAGAAGTTGACAGTAGAGAACTTACATGGATTGATACATATAAATAAACATTGTCAAACAGAAATATAATGCAAACCACAAATGCAAAGCACACATATGCAATATGTAATTTTAAAGGTTCTAGTTACCATATGAAAATATGAATAAAGTTAATTTTAAAACTATTTTATATTTGTCAATAATGCAAAATCTTATCATTTCAAAATTTAATCAATGTAAAATGCTATTAGTAAGACTTTAAATTGTTTTTTCATCTTAAATCATCAAACTGTGGTGTTTTTCAAACATCTAACATATTTCAAGTCAGATTAGTCAAGTTCATGTGCTCAGTAGATGACGTAACTGATAGTTACCATCTCAGTATAGCTCTAGATAAACATAGAATTGGAAGTGGCTTGGCTATGACTGAAAAAAATATTATATGAAGGAAAATGGGTGTGAAAATAAAATGATTGTTGAAGTGATAAAACATGAAGCAAGTTGTATCAGGAACATAAATAATGGGAGGGAAGTAGATTGTGGATAGAGTTCTAAACTATACCAAAGGACAAATTCAGTGGAATTAAGAGAGAGTAGCATCTTAAAGTAAGAAGTTTTTAATCAGAGATGGTATGAAGCATTAGATGACAATGGAAGTTGTTATGGACAAAAACCTTAATTGAGTAGGAACAGTGGTAGGAAAAGGACAGGTCGTTTGTGACAAGAAGACTGTTGCCAAAGTCCTCAAAGAATGTGAGTGACTCTCAGGTCAATAAATGACAGCATTAGAGTCCAGGGGGTGACGGCTGGAATTCACGACACCCAAAATAGAAGACTTTGACACAGGGTGAAACGATTAATCTTTCAGAACTGTCAATGTGGATTCTAGAGATGACTAAGAAAATTCATCAATATGAGAGAGAAGGAATGATGAGAAAGAGGTCAGAGAGCAACAGCAGGAAACAGTCAGGGTAAGCCCATGTTTTCCAAATTAGAAGAGCAAACCATACCTGCTGAAAAATCCAGTTGAATCAGAGGTGAGCCTTCTGGTTATAAAGAATAATTTTTTTCCTCTTAAGGAAGCTGGCATAGACACACTTCCTAATCTTTTAATATCATATGTTTCTTCCCAAGGGATTCAGGTAATAGCTCTTAGTTAGCCAAGATGAACTGCTTAAATCTAAGAGGTGTCATCAAGGCAACTCCTTCCTAGAATATATATATATATATATATATATATATATATATATATATAATTATATATATATATAATTTTTTTTTTGAGTTGGAGTCTCACTCTGTCACCCAGACTGGATTGCAGTGGCCGCTCCCGGCCACCGCAGCCTCGACGTGCTGGGCTCCGGCGATCCTTCCACCTCAGCCTTCCAAGTAGCCGGAATTACAGGCATGCACTACCATGCCCGGCTGATTTTTTGATTTATTGTAGAGATGAGGTCTCATTATTCTTGATAGAACCTTTTATATTACTGATTTCAGAAGTTTCTTTAAAAGAATACAAGGAACCTCAATTTAGTCCTGGGTCTCAAAATAACACATCTGAGATTTAGAAAAAAATTTTGATATTCAAAACTTTAAAAAAGGGGAAAAGCCAGTATTTGTGTGGAAATGCTCTATTTTGCCAAATAAAGACTTAACTAGTTGCACAAATAATCTTACACAATTTGCTAAAATTAGGCATTATTTAATAATTATTCAACAAACATTTAGTGATTTCTTAATTTTAATTTTTATCGCCTTCCCGAATTTTACCTATTTGCCAGGTACCCTACAAGGATCTGAAGATAGAGTGATGAGAATGTTAGAAATCTATCTCAAAGAGCTTGAAATTAAAACAGGAAACTGACAATTAGCTAAGGAATTATAACAGGCTATGGAGGAATTTTATGTGTTCTCTCAACTTTTCGATGGAGGATTGGTAGAAATAGAACATCATCTCATCCAACATACTGCCATTTCTCAAATAATTGAAACCTCATAGAGATTACTGTGTATGAGAATACAGAAGAGAAAACCATGCAACACATTATTACAGCATAACTGCCCAATGTTTCCTAGACTCCCTCTTCCCTCATATACATACTCTCTCAAAATTCAAATGTTTACATTTCTCTTTGCAAAACAATTGTAACCTAACAAAATTAGTTCTCACACTTGGCTGCACATTAGAATGACCTCAGTAAATTTTCCTCAGGTCACACCTCACACCAATTAAATCAGAGTCTCTGGATTCAGGCAATAGTATTTTTAAAAGCACCCCAGTGATGCACAGCCTTGCCTCTACATGCTGGCAAGGTTGTGCACCCCAGCCTCAGAGCATTGAGCAAAACCAAACCTGGTCATAATTTAAAAGATGACTTCTTATGCCTCAGGCACGACCTCTTTAAAGAGTTTAAATTTATGACTCCTCCCCTTGCAATCTAGGTCAAATTCTGTGGTGTTCTGAATGCAACTCAGTAGGAAAGAGAATCTTACAGATTTCAGAGTAAGAGGGATCAAAGATGGTCCTGCAGCTTCTGGCTTGGACAGGTGGTGAGAGCTGTAGTATTCATAGATATAAGGAATCCAGGGAGGGAAGTAAGTTGAAGGTCAATGGAGAAACTTTGGAAGTTTGACAGATTTCAGTTGTCTATATCTAATTGCAGTTAATTACATATAACCTATGACATATTTATAATAGCTATGAGTTGCTAGAGGACTTAACCTGAAGGAAACCATATGGTTTCAGAAACCTAGTTTTTTTAGGTAATAAAATTAACCATATTATGTTTGAAATGAAAGCAACTGGAGTCCGTGTGATGTTGATAAAGAAAAATATTATTAATTACACGTGTTATAGTGGTAAGGCAGACTATAATCAATGGGGACTATTGCAATAGATATAGGGACCACAGTCTTACACTGGGGAAGCCAGATAAGACACAACCCTGATTCCAACAAGGAAAAGTGAAGATTGCACCAAGGAGGTGGGTAGGTGTCAGTGGATGGAAAATTACTAAAAGAAAAACATCAAGGATAAGGAGCTTCTGACTACACTAACTCAACGGGATCATTGCTGAAGACACGCCAGGGTGATAAGCTATTCAGGTTTACCCAATACTGTTCCAAGGGTCAGGGATTTTCAATAAACTGGCTTAGCAGAATCCTTACTAAAACCTAATTCTGCAAGGAAACAGAGAAAAGCCCAAAGTTGAATCTAGTCAAGCAGAACACTCTGAGGAGCCTGACTAAAGTTTTGTTCAAAGGAGACAGTCTTTGTGAATGCTGAGGAAGAAACGTTATATCTAATGTGAGCAAGTGTTTTAAAGTTATGACATTCACATTAAGAGAATATTACATAGTATTATGACCTATTTGAGAAGGGATTAAGTCCAGATTATGGAATAGTCAAATCATATTTTTAAAAGTATGTTTGTCTCATGTTGAATCCTATATTCTTTAACCATTGAATCATCAAATCTCAGTAGCATTCTGCAAAGCATAGCGTTTCTCCTCAAGCACATTGGTGTGAAAGTATTAAACAAAAGCAGGAAAAAAATAATTATTATTTTGTAATTTGAAAAGTCTGAATGAGTACAATCTTTCAATCAGAATTTTGCCAGATTCAACAACATAAAACATTTTCTTCAGATTTTCTCACACCGTAATTTTATGTGCTTTTCTCTATAATTCCATAAGAGGTTTTATAATCTCCACCATTTTTGGCATATTCTTTATGCTATTCTTATCAGGAAAGTTTTTGTTGGTTTGCCTGCTTTTGCACTTTCCATCTTCTATGTATTCAGTATTTTCGCACCCAATATATAGTTCTGTGACTTTGGTTTGAACAAGCAATGTATGTGTCATAACTTATAATTTATTCTTGGCTTTGATTAGACATTAAAAAGGAAAAATGGCACATTCACCCTTGATACTTTTACCCTTTTTACCCTTGATACTAGATATGCAATTTTCTCCAAGAAGATGAATGAATGAATGGGTTACATTTTTATTATTAAAGTGAGGCTTATTATGCTGTTCAACAAAAATTCATTTAATAGCATTTTCATTACATTCAAATCATTTCCATAGTGACACACTTAAAAAGTAAATGAAGTATAGTCCTGTAGAGAATTACTCCTGTGTGAGTTCAGGCAAAGTAAGAATAGTAAATTATTCTTAATATTAATAGAAAATTCTAAATATATATATTTGAGCTATAAATGCATGTAAAGATAGATGATATGTTCTCCAAGAATATTCTACAGTAAAGTGAAAGAAGGTTAAGACAAAAAGTCATTAAAAAAAAACCTTAAAAATATTTTTTGGAAAATGGGTCGCATGCTATTCAATTCCTACAGTCGTATTGCAGTCTCTCCCCTCAAGTTGCTTCATTCTATCCATGAAACACCCAATTTTTGTGGATCTTGATGTTCATAAACTAAGCATATAACAAGAGCAACACATATACGACATTATATTATAATTAAGACATTATATTATACGACATATACGACATTATATTATACGATGTTATATTATAAATTCGTAAATTTTATTTTGGAATTAGAAACAATAAGGTCAAATCGTTTGAGTCTAGTTGTAAAAATTTTATAAAATATAAACTGAGAAATTCATTAGTTCTACAGAAGATACTCTGCTGAGGTTTTTTAAAACACTAAATCCATTTTCTTAATTGTATGACACTGAAATTCAATTATTTATCAAAAAATGCTGAATCAAGTTTCTATTGCATATTTAGTAGTAGCTGAAAGGTAAACATTAGAATAACTAAAAAAAATCTTAACAAAAGATCTTGTGCATTTGGAAAGTACACCATTTAACAGATGTGGCAGCACATTAATATAAAGTGAATACAGTTACTGAAATGATTAAGCATGCAACATTAGGCACATTTGAATTTTTAAAGTATCTATATGTTTTTGTTGCTCAGTTATCAGAAAGAGCTCAGCACTAAAATCAGATAATCAATGCTAAGTCATACATCTCCATTCTCCCAATACCCAATTTACTCCAACGGAACAAATACAGCATTTTTAAAAAGTACATCAACACTTTCAGTCCACCAGGACTGAATACATCATTTGTGCAATTCAATGGATAATTCCCTAGTGCTGTGAAAAAGTTTATGTTCTTAAAAAAAGTGCCTAACACTCATGAGGACGAATTTATGTTCTTGGAAAATCTAGTTGAATAAGATTCTAGTTATAAAAAAGATACCTGCACACGTATGTTTATCGCAGCATTGTTCACAATAGCAAGAACCTGGAACCAACCATGCTGTCCATCAAAAGAGGACGAGATTTTAAAAATGTGGTACATATACATGATGGAATACTACGCAGCCATAAAAAAGAACAAAATCATGAATTTCACAGCAACATGGATGGTACTAGAGTCTGTAATACTGAGTGATCTCTCACAGAAACAAAGATCCGAGTATCACTCATATAATGGACCTTGAACATCCAATGTAATACTATAAGAAAATGACTGACAGTAGTGGGAAACTATGGGGGGGGAGATGGGATTAACGGTAGCAAATATCTGTCTGGGGACGGGGAAACACCTCTTATCAACAGGGTGCCTGAATGAAATGTATTTGTATACCTAACCCTTAACTGTACCCC
Source organism: Carlito syrichta (assembly GCF_000164805.1). NCBI lineage: Eukaryota > Metazoa > Chordata > Mammalia > Primates > Tarsiidae > Carlito > Carlito syrichta. Next base: position 913,110 of record NW_007253174.1, read on the forward strand.
ACAACATCATAATAAAAAATATTGATTAAAAAAAAAAAAGCTATGACTCACTAGTCTCATCTCGTGGAGCCAAAATAAATGAATAAATAAAAGAAAATAAAGTTTAAAAATGGAAAATTGTTTTCCGTGATTTTTCAAGAGATATAGTGTATAAATAAAATCATCTCATTAGTTATGAGTGTTAATTTAGTAATTCTATAACTTGAGAGAGGTAAAAGTTATTTGCTAGTAGGCCTGAAGATGGATTTTATTTGACCTGCCCAGTGTACTAGAAATGAAGATATTTCATGACCCTGCAATCCCCCTACTGGGTATTTCTAGCATCTCAAACAAATTGTATAAAAGTTTAACTTTGGTATTTATTCTAGCATGACAAAAATCAACTAAGAAAGTAGAATAACAACCACTTTCTTTTAGCGGTAACTTGAGGTACATTAAAAGATATACTTCAAACTTATTTTCATTCATTCTGCAAGCTTATTAGAGCATGTAATATATTCATTTCTGCCAAATAGTTAAGATTGCAAATGGTTTCTAACAAATCATTTTGAGTTTCTGTTTCCTAGGAAACTTGCACTTTACATTTTTTGGTTTTATAATTTGTCAACAGAACTGACAACTTTGTGGACTACTCAGATTCAATATAGGACTTTAAATAGGACTGTTCATTGTTTAAGTTTTCTCTATATAACAAAAGATGTTTACTGCCATAGTATGTTTATTATATCATTTTATTAATATACAGAATCATGTGTCTTGTACATTTATATTCCTCTTATATTGTTTTAAAATAAAAGTGATTAAGCTTAATTTTGAACTTAGTACTCATTATTAAATAAATAATTAACAATAAATAAATAAGATTAATTAAGATTTTTGTATGTGCATGATTGTGTGTTTGGCTTTGTTGCAATGAGACATGACATTAACCGACATGTTTTCAGATAAATTTTTATTTTCTTTCTCAGAAACTGGCTTCAAGTCAAGGTTCCTCTAAACACTAGTTGAGTAATTTTCAACAAATCACTAAAGCCCTTTCCAATCCCTTTTCTTATAGTAAATTAAAGAAGCTGGAGTACATACTTTTAAAGTTCTCTCAAGCTCTAAAATGGAATTATATAACATGAGGATAATTGTTGTGGCAAATGTTCATGTATTGGAGCAAGTAAGAGTTTTGAAATGAGGCAGAAACTTGGCTCATTGTCCACTGTGCTTTTAATATTTCAGCCTGTAATTGGATGTTTACTATAGCTTTGTTTCTCCTATGAAATTTTTGCTTCTATAAGATTTCTATAAGTTTTAAGATGTTTCCTTCTATTTTATATTCTGAGCATGTTTATCGTGAATAGATACTATTTTATCAAATGATGTTTCATTAATCAAGATAACTTATTCTTTTGATATAGCAAAATATATACTTCCTAATGTCGAATTGTTCTTGCATATTTTAACTGGTGAATCCTATATGATTAGGCTTTAAAAATATGTTTTGCTGACTTAAAATTGCTTGATATTCTATTTACAGTTTTTATACTTTTTGATTATTATTGATTGGAATAAAGTATTGCTCTTTTAAATTGTAATCGCTTTAGGGGTACAAGTGATTTTTGGTTACGTGGATGAATAGTATAGTAGTGAAGTGTGGGTTTTTTGACAAATCCTTCACCCAAATAGTACATTGTGTCCAATAGGCAATTTTTCACTCCTCACCCCTCACACCCTACCTCATTCTGAGTCTCTAGTGTCTATTATACAATTCTGTATGTCTTCGGGGACCCAAAGCTTAACTTCCACTTATAAGTGAGAACATGTGGTCTCTGGTTTTCTATTCCTAAGGTACTTTCCTTAGGATAATGGCCTCCAATTCTACCCAAGTTGCTGCAAAATACATTACTTTCTTTTTTTATATAACCATAGAGTAGAGAAATACAATATTTCTTTCTACTATTGTCTTTGGTTTTATACAAGATTGATATGACAAATTGCAGATAGATAGATAGATATAGATATAGATATAGAGATAGAGATATAGATAGATTGGTGTATTTGTCTCTGTGTGTATTCATAATAACTGGATCAGTATTTACAAGATAGTAAAAACTCAAACCACCTGTTTGGTTTGTTGATAGAATTTAACCGATTTATTTGACTCATTCAATTTAAATCTATTATATTGTGTATTCATTTCTGAATTAGTTTGCATAAGCTACAGTATTGTTATTAGAAAACCATCTATTACATATTGTCTATTGCCCCAAGCTTTTGATATCTATAACATAAAGGTATTTATTGAATATTCTCATACATTTTAATATATTCACTGATATATATATATTTATGTCTTAAATTTGCATTTTGTTAATGCTTTTCAGTATATGTTATTTAATATTCCATAAACTTTTGTCCCTGTGCATTGTTCAGCCTCTTACTCTCACTTTTTCATGAAAACAAGCTTCTCTGAGGAGACCGGTTTTCTTCTCTGCCACTCTGTACCACAGATTGTTTATGTACTGTCCAAGTATGTGTGTGTGCTCTAGTCATGAGTTTCTTCTACTTGCAGAAGAAAATTCACTCAATAGTCACAAGTAGCCAGATGCTATGACTCTTTCCTGTAATCCTAACAATTTGGAAGGTTGTAGCAGAAGGATTGTTTGAGCCCAGGAGTTCAAGACAAGACCAGGTAATATAATGAAATATTTTATTTACAAAAAATTTAAAAATTAGCTGAGCATATTGGCACACACCTGTATTCCCAGATTCCCAGGAGGCCGAGGGAAAAGGATTACTTGAGCCCAGGAGGTCAAGGTGATCATGCTCCTGCACTCCAGCCTGGTTGAGAGTGAGTGAGATTCTGACTCAAAAATAAAAAAATAAATAAAATGAATAAAAAGTCACAAGTCTTCTGAATCTTCCTGTTAGCATTTCTCAATGGGCTGACAGCCATTTACTGGGAGAGCTATGAGTTAGAAAAAGATAAATATGCAAATTATTTTGGAATTATTAGACATTGTGTTCATCTAAAAGAACAGAATTTCTGGGACCAAAAATAACCTCTTGACTCACCGGTCAGATGGAAGCTAACTGATGTCAGTAATGAAATATAATTTTTATCCAATACAGCTAACAATGGATTTAGTGAGATTCCAGTTCTATGTGATATTCCTCAGTTCCTGAGTTTCCCAAATCCCCTCTCTAGCAAAGAAATAGCATATCTTGGGGGGCATCAAACCCTATTATTTCCATCAAGGTTTATAACGATTCAGAGGTAGTCACATATCCTATAACATTTCTGTTGAACTGTCAATTTTTGTTGAGTGCAGAAGACAGAGAGATTATAGAGAATGACAGTGGATTTTCTGAGCTTAATTAACTGGTGACTCCAAGTGAAGCTATTGCTCCAGATACTGTTTTTACTAGAGTAAATAAATAGCCCCTTGGCATCTGATGTGCACTTAGCGATTTGGTGAATGTTTATTTTTCCACTCATTATTAGTAACCAAAACTACTAGAAGTTATTTGAGGTTACATGTGGCAAGCACTATGGTACACCACCGTTCACTGTGCTATTATTGGCTTGCATCTGTCTGTGACTGTCCACAATTTATTCCAAAGGGAGCTTAAATCTTTCTCCTGATTAAAGTGACACAATGTTGAATCATCTGATACCATTTTGTTGGGATGTAGAAAACAGAAACTCTCAGGGTTGTAGAAGACAGAAATGAATCTGATGAAAATATGGGACCTTGATGTCATTTCTGTGTGGAGAAGAGAGCTACCCAATAGTATGAAACTTGTGAAGATATTGTTTTCACATCACAAAAAACATGTTGTACTGTAATGGTACCTACATGTTAAAAGGTATCCATCTCTTGTATGGCCTCTTGGGATTTTGGGAAAAAATGCCATAAAATAGAGAATGCTGCACATTTTATTTTTAAGTAGTGCAAAATGCTATCTTTTAATTAGAACACAGAGCAATGGCAGTGGGGTGGAAGAAACTCCCAGCTGATTCAGACTAGACAGTGAACAGCTCTAACATTCTTTCTTTATAATCCAGTCTATAGAATTGATCAATGTGTGTGTCAACAAACAGGATGTTGTAACGAATATTTTTCAGGTACATATCTCTCAACCACAATGCCCGCACATAGAGTTTTGGAGCAAAGCCATGGCTGCTCCTCCAAGAGTTAGTCCACTTTTCAAAAACATCATTTCCTTTCCTACTGGGTTTACAAAATGAGTAAACACTAAATCATGGAACTCCAGGTGTCTTTGAACCAAACCTGCTCAGCATCAACTGGTTGTCATTTGATCCACTTAGGTACAAATTTGAGTGTGCTGAACAACACCCCATTTTTAAAAAATGGTCTGTATGGCATAAATTCTAGCTAAATCCTAAAGTTAAACAAAGTTTTAATATAACTCCCTGCCTGCCTTCATCTGTGTCAATACTGGATGTCACTCCTTCCACAGTCAATTTCTGGGTCTCTAAGGGAATTCCCTGTGATTAGTTCACTAACGTTGAAAACAGGTGAACTTAGTTTAGAGATGACCTTATCTTATGGAAAGCACCAGCTTCAAGATGACAGTAACAGAATGACCGCCTTATTCAGAATTGGCTTTGAGTGGTTCATCCAGTCATTCACTTTGTCTGAAAAATGAGATGGACTGAGTAAAAAATGGACAATGCATGAAGATTTGGGATACAGGTAAGGGAGCTTGGACTAAGATTAGGTTACTTGAGCCGGGCTCGGTGGCTCAGCCTGTAATCCCGCGCCTTTGGGAGGCTGAGGTGAGTGGATTGCCTGAGCCCGCGGGTTCGAGACCTGGTTGGGCAACTTGGCGAGCCCTCATCTCTACAAAAAAAAAAAAAATCAGCCGGGCGTGGTAGCACATGCTTGTAATTCCAGCTACTCGGAAGGCTGAGGCGGAAGGATCACCGGAGCCCAGCAGGTCGAGGCTGCGGTGGCCAGGAGCAGCCACGGCACTCCAGTCTGGGCGACAGAGTGAGCCTCCAACTCAAAAAAAAAAAAAAAAAAAAGATTAGGTTACTTGTAAGCAGGAATAGGGAAAGAGGAATGCCAATGCACACAGAAGCTTGGTATAACATGTGTCCCATGTGAATGCTTTCCAAAATTTCTCATTTACAGAGGAAGTGCTTGATCATCAGCCAGACAAGGCTACCTGACCTGGGATGGCCAGTCTTCTCTTCATCCATCCAAGAGTTACAATTTTTTCTCACCATGTGGAAAGTATACACTCAAACTTCCAGCCTGTCAGAGATGGGACAGTGGCTGTTAGTTTCCCAAGAAAATATTATTTCATTTTACTTATTTAGGGCACTGACCCATTACTTTGTCAAGCTTTCATACTTCTCCCCTGATAGAGAGGTGTGTTGGTCTTTTCTTCATTGTATGTGTGTGTGTGTGTGTGTGTGTGTGTGTGTGTGTAGTGCATTTATATATATGTATATATGTATATATATACAATTAATTCCAAAGGGATAAATATATATATATATAAACACACACAATTTATTCCAAAGGGATATATATATATATATATATACACACACACACATATATATACACACACATACACACAATGAAGAAAAGACTAACACATCTCTCTATCAGATGTATTATATATTATACATATATGTATTATATATTATACATATTACAGATATATTATATATTATACATATATGTGTATGTATATAATATACATACACATATATATTATATAATTATATTAAATATACACACATATATGTATAATATATAATGCATCTGTAATATATAATATATAATATATAATACATATATGTGTAATATATAATACATCTGATAGATAGATGTGTTAGTCTTTTCTTCATTGTGTGTGTGTATATATATGTGTGTGTGTATATATTATATATATATATATAGAGAGAGAGAGCTAACTTAATATTTCATTAGAAGAGAAAAGGCACTTCATTTTTCCTTTACTATTAGTGCTTCTTTAAGTCACCCAATCATGGCAAATGTGTTAAGAATCTTGTTTTCAAGGTACTTCCAAGAAACATCATTTGAAGAAAAAAATCTCCAAGGGACATTCATTTAGTCTTTCTAATACGTGTTTGTTTATATCTATTTTATGGACTTGAAAATTATAGATTGTATAAGTAGTTATTGTACAGTCTATAAAGCTGTGAGTCTATTGTAAGAAATTATAATAATTTATAATAATCATAAGCCAGAATAGCTATATCATTCTTAATTATATATTGACCAATATTTTTAACATTCTAAACAAGTGTGTATTTACACTCTAATTTATATTATATAGATATATTTGTGCACATATGTGTGCATATAGATATACATCTAGATATAGATATATGTGTGTATGTGTATATTCCAGATTTCTGATTTTGGCAGAGATTTTGATTCTAGCTCCCTAACTAGCAACCTAGGGACTTTTTCTTTTTCTCTCTTCCCTGCTTGGGTTTTGAAAAATGATAATCACAACCATATCACCTGTCCCTTCCCCACCAAAACCATGAATGCTTACCTCCTCATCAACTTGAGAGTCTACCATTCTTGCTGTCAGTGACGACTTCATTGCTGGTACCTTGGGATTTATGCTTTGATAAACATAGCTATGCATAAAAAACTATATTCTATTATATTTGTATAATATTTAGTTACCATTTTTAAGTGTACAGAATAGTTTTCATGTCGCCCTGTTCAGCTGTGAGCTGACTCTTTCTAATATAACAAAATATTTTGATACTCATTTATACTTTATTTGAATTGTACTGAGGTTATCTTGTGGAATTTACACAACTACATAGTGATAACATACTGCATCTAGATGTAAAGTGTAGTACATGTCAGCAGGGTGATTTTAGAACCAAACTTAACATGATTAAATAATAGCTACAGAATTGTAAGTTTAAATATATTTGAAAACCAGAAAGCAGTCCATTGTCATATCTTATAATTCTATTTTAAAGCACAACAAACATGATTCCTCTATTTATATTTTCTTAAAAATTAAAGTGTGGATACAGCCATTTGCTTAGAATGTTAAAAATATTGGTCAATATATAATTAAGAATAATATAGCTATTCTGGCTTATGATCATTATAAATTATTTAATTTCTTATAATAGACTCACAACTTTATAGACTGTACAATAACTGCTTATGCAATCTTCAATATTCAAGTCCATAAGATAGATGTAAATGAATATTCCTTGGAGATTTTTTTCTTCAAATGATGTTTCCTGGACGTGTCTTCAAAACAAGATTCCTAACACATTTGCCATGATCGGGTGGTTTAAAGAAGCACTAATAGTAAAGAACAAATGAAGTGACTTTCCTCTTCTAACTAAATATTAAGGTAGCTCAACTTCAATATTGCTTGTATTGCAACATACATTATAGAATACAGAGCTAATTGCTTTACTGTTTCAGCCCTCCAAGCAGTACAGATGTTATGCAAATGGTTTCGTACTAATTTTCAGAAAGTAAACAATTGTGGTAAATTTTGCAAGGGTATTTTCTTTTTTGCATTAGCATTAAACTTTCTAAAATTGTTACTAGCTGCTACGTTAGTGCTTAGATAAATTGAAGTTTTTGCATGACAGAAACCTGTCAGATGGGAAAGTATAATGGATTTCTTTCTAATTGTAAACTGTCATTACATTAAAAGACAACATGGAGTTAAATAAAACAATTAGTATTAACTAGCTCTATAATTTAATGAAACATATTATTGCTATCTACAGACAGCAAAAATTTGTCAGGTGCGACTGCAAAAACTATAAAATAAAAACAGTATTTCCAGACATGAAATTTATACTTTGTAAACACTTAAAAACTTTCATAGTTCACTTCTCTTGTATCAAAAATGAAGATTAATTAAGAAAAAATGCTACTAATCATAAGTATCTATAAAGATGATTATGCAATTCAGTAGCTAACTAGTTTATAGTCATTTTGAAAGATTTCATCAATGTGGCTTGGAAATATGAATCTTAGCTTCAGCTTTGTTGAGCTTGCTGTGTCCACGTGGCTCTTTGAGCTGTGGCCACTATGTTTCCTAGATTTGGCCCCGCTGCCCTACCTTGGGAGATGAATCTCCTCTCTCTCTCTCTCTCTCTCTTTTACTTTCTAAATACACTATATTTTCCAACCAAAAAAGAAATATGAATCTTAATAATTTATCAGGATTCCTACTATAAGAAGGTTTGTGTTTGTTTGTTTAAAAATGCACTTTGCCAATGGTCTTATTGTAATTATAAATTTCTGTTAAATCTATGCATATATTTTTCTATTGTAAACAGCAACATTAATTTAATTTATTAGTAAATAGAATTGATTGGATCTATTATCAATAATAAAACTAGTTGTGACTTTGTTTTAAATTTGATTAACCTCAAATCAGCAATTAAAAATCGACATCCTTTGTGAAAAATGCTTAAACATTGATTTATCCAATTTGTCAATAGCTCACTGCAGGTAGTTTCAATTTAATCAGATATCATTTCACAATTACCAATGAAGCCTCTTGCTGGGTTTTGGAAAGAATAACTGAAAACTGGATACTCCTGTATTTATTCATGTCCCCAGACTTATTTTGGAGGGGCAGTAATGACATGAATACAGGGAAAAGATAATACAGTATGCTTTCTCACCGTTTGATATCAGACAATGAAGATAATTTTGAAAAATATTTAGCACACAGGTATAAATATTGCAGTCAAGTATAGTCTGAGAATTGAGTGTTTAATTCACATGACTATAATTTCTTGCTGACTAAAATTTATTTTCAGAAAAACACAAATTATGAAGGTTTTTTTGATAGATTCCATTTCTAGTTACTTGTTATGAGAACATATAGAACATTATGACTAATTGAACTTAATTGAATTGTAAGGGTCTCACCATTTCTCAGAAATGGCATTATCTTTTCATCATGCAACAATATATAACAAGCAATAGAGTGACCAAAGTATTCTGACAATACTTCAAATAATATGTGTGTGTGTGTGTGTGTGTGTGTGTGTGTGTTTTTCTGGTTTTGGGGGGGTTTTGGGTTTGTTGGTTTGGTTTTGTGTTTTTTTTTGACAAAGAAAAGATTTATTTAAAAAGAAATTACTTCCCATATGTGGCCTTCTGGGGTGTGACTCAATGCCGCATAGAAGATGCCAATAATTGCACAGAAGTTGGATTAAAATGGTTGAGTCCTTTTAACCATTCCCCTTGATGGGGGAAGATCATTAAGGTGATTGGGTCGTAGTCTGCTCCAAGTCATCATGAAGGGGCAGGCAAGCTCAGGTACTGACATCAGGTGATGGACAGCAGGTAGATCGGTGGGTTAAGGCCAGGGTCATAAAAGTGATAATATAACACGACCACCTTTGGTCAAGGAGCTTGTGGATTGCAAATGTCTAACAAGTCTCTTTCAGGAAAAACCCCTCTGGGTCCAAACCCCTAAGTTAACCTAATCAACTCTTTAATTTTTTTAAAGAGAGTTCCACTTGAGTTAAAGGAGTAAAATTGTACAACACTAGAGTATTTTTTAAATAAATGGCTAACATAAACAATTTCCAAGATAAGTTTGTTTTTTGGGTTTTTTTTTTGCTGATTTAAGACAGAAATTTTCCAGAAATATAGAGCTCATAAGTGTAATTCAAACTACCAACAAATATTGTAATGTTTTCCTTAAAACTCACAGCCGGTCTCGGTGGCTCAGCCTGTAATCCCGCACCTTTGGGAGGCTGAGGTGAGTGGATTGCCTGAGGCCGCAGGTTCAAGACCCGCCTGGGCAGCAAGACCTCATCTCTACAATAAATCAAAAAACTAGCCGGGCGTGGTAGCGTGCGCCTGTAGTTCCAGCTACGTGGAAGGCTGAGGTGGAAGGATCGCCGGAGCCCAGCAGGTCAAGGCTGCAGTGGCCGGGAGCGGCCACTGCATTCCAGTCTGGGCGACAGAGTGAAACTCCAACTCAAAAAAAAAAAAAACAAAACAAAAAACACATGAATTCAAATACCCTAAGCATGATTTGACCACTCCGACTACCTGCTAATGTTTCAACATGTTCATAAAAATAGTGAACTTTTAGGGACTCACAGAGTAATGCAATACATAATAATTCCTGTTAAATATATTGAATCTGCATTGTTATTCTAATACATGATGGAATAATTTTTCTTGATTGAAATAAAGTGTTTCTAATTACACATTCATTACTTTAAACACATCTAAATGTATGCATCTTTTAAGTTGATGAATATCATCATCAAAAAGTTTATCCCTGCTTGACTAATATAATTATTATAAGTTCAAAGTAGATGTGAATAAAACACCAAATACCTTTTTCTGAAATGCAGAGTGAGAAATGTGAGTTTGCACAAAATGTCTTGTGTTAAAGACTAGTTATTTTTTGAAGCATTTTCTTTTGAATGTTACAAATTTGAAAAAAAAAAAAAAAAAGAGGAAAAGAGACTTGAAAGTAAGAACTTTTGTCGGTGACCAGCACTGACCAAGGGTGGGTTAAGACCCGCACCAGAGAATCTGGACAGCGAGAAGACCACTCGGAGGCAGTTCTTCTGGGAACAGTCTGATCAGGACTGGAGCCGATTTTATTCAAACCTTTTCCAACTTATATACCATTTTCTATACCCTGATTAATACAAAAAACTTTCCTGAGTTAACTCTAGGTTCAATTCAAGTTCACTGACTCCCAATATTTTTAACGATTAATATTATCAACTTAACACTATACTATAATCTATAAGTTTAGTTAAATGACTTAACTGTCAGTTATACTATTATCCTATTACGATTTAACGTAATGCCTTATAACTCAGCTAAAACTTATTCTTAAACTACCAAACTTTACTATAATTCATATGTTTCATATGTCTAAACTTTAATTTTTATGTGATCTAGTTATTGGACTTTAATACTATGCTATATCCTATTAAGCTAATACCTTATCATTAATTCTTTTATAAATCGTATAGTAACTATTACACTTGAATAATGTAGCAAAAGGAATCAAAACAGCAAGCATAGATTTACACAGCTATGAGTGTATATGTATATATTTTACCCTAACAAGTCTACTCTAAAAATCAAATAGTAGCTGTCACACTCTTGAACAAGGAAATGCAGGTTTGCCAAGATGGCGGCCATGGGCTGAAGCAGACTGAGTTTCGGTAATTAACAAAACAAAAGAAAACGTTCTACCTGGCTAGGGGCAGGGCAACAAAACTATCATGGTAATTTAGTTTCTAATCTTAGCCCTAGGGGAAACAGCTTTCCAAAGCTGACTAACCAGTCTACCAGGAAATAGAAGTTAAAAAATATCTAGAAAGAAGTAAAACTTAGAAAGACAGAGAAATAATTCTGCTATGCACTTTCCATCAGGTGTATTGAGATTTACTTATAAGCTTTACTGCCATGTATGCATACTGGTCACTAATCACACGCCAATATTATAGGTATAACTGATATCCTATGTCAGAGGCGATCTTCCAGATGGGCCTTTACAGGCCTCAGCCATGTAGCTATAGATGTTGGCTCCCAACAAACTTTTATGAGGAAGAAAAGGGGGAAATAAACCAAAGAATAGAGAGCAAAAACAAGATTGTATGGAAGATCAATTTTTAGTTCTTTTAGAAATCTCCACACTGCTTTCCACAGAGCTTGAGCTAGCTTATATTTCCATCTCTGCAGTTGTGCCAGCATCTGCTTTTTGACTTATTAATGATAGCCATCATTACCACAGTTAGATGACATCTCACTATGGTTCTGATTTGTATTTCTCTGATTAGTGAGGGTGAAGATTTTTTCATGTATCTGTTGGTTGCTCATATGTCATCTTTCGAGAAGTGTCTGTTCATATCCTTTGCCCAAATTTTAATGGACTTGTTTGTTTTTTCCTTTCACTTTGTTTCAGTTCCCTGTAGATCCTGGGTGTTACATAAATCACCCTACAAAAAAGACACTTGCACATGCATGTTTATTGCTGCACTATTTCACAGTAACAAAAATATGGAACCTACCCTGTTGTTTATCAAAAGTGAATTGGACAAAGAAATATGGTACATACACATGAAGGAGTATCATGCATCCATAAAGAACAAAACCATGGCCTTCACAGTAACTTGGATGCAGTCGGAGACCATAATACTAAGTAAACTATCACTGAAACAAAGAGCTTAATACCACATGTTCTCACTCATAAGTGGGTTCTGAATGCTAGTCACATTAGCACAATGGTGGGATTGTCAGTCGCTGGTAACTGCTAGGGGAAGGAGGGAAGAAAGATAATGGAGAGCACATGACTACATAATGAGTATTTGGTTCATTACCTGGGGAGTAAGAGCCAGCTAGAAGCCCAAACTTCACCTGCATGCATCCCACTTAAATCCTCACTTGCACCCACAAGTCTATAATAAATGAATAAATTATTTTTTAAAAGGAAGTCAAAAACAAAAGGATAAAGACTGATTAACAAGAAAAATAAGAAAAAAATGTTATTTCTGAACCAATAGTGAGTGGAGAATCCATTACACAAACATATCTAAAACAGTCAGGAATTTTGTTGTTTGTTTGTTTGTTTTTAGAAAGTGCTCCTTCCTACCTACTTCACCTTCCTTTTCTCTAACGTAGTAGTTTTCAAAGTGTTTTCTGGAACCAATAGCACCTGCATTACTTGGGAATCTGTAAGAAATGCAAATTCTCAAGATCCTCATGCTAGATCAACTGAGTCAAAAACTGTAGGATCTGGATCAGAAATCTGCTTTTTCTTTTTTTTTTTTTAATTTTGAAGACATAGACTACAATTCAGGGTTAGGTATACAAATGTTCATTATACGGGTACCCTTGATGAGGTGTGCCCTCCGTTCCCTTGACAGTTTTCTACTACTGCCAATCCCTTTCTTATAGTGTTATGATAATTGTTCAAGGTCTACTTCTGAGTGAGAACATGTGGTACTCAGATCTTTGTTTCTGTGATAGAGCATGCATTATTATCGACTTTAAGTCCATCCAATTTGCTGTGAAGTTAATAATTTTGACCTTCTTTATGGATGTGTAATATTCCATCATGTATATGTAGCACATTTTTAAAATCCAGTCCTCTTTCGATAGGCAGCACAGTTGGTTCCATGTTTTTACTATTGTAATAATGCTGCAATAAACATGTGTGTGCAGGTATCTTTTTCACAGAGTGATCTGAGTTCCTCCAGGTATATTCGCAGAAGGGGGATTGCAGGGTTATGTGGGTTTTCTTTTTTCTCTTTTTTTCTTAGTAAAATCTCAGGACATCCTCATGCACACTAAAAACTACTACCCTAACCCAAGTCACCATCATCCCTTCCTCAGTTTCTTTGTGTTCATCAGTTTTCATTCAAAGGATCCACACTCCATATAAGGCTAAATGGAACATGGGGTAATAACATGTATCTGTTCCCTCTCTCCTTCCCCTAGCTAGAACAGGCAAAGACATCAATGAACTCATAACAAAATAGGGTCCATTTATATGTTTGGCATTTAACACATTTCTAAAAAGAAGGTGAGTAAAAGAAAATTAATGAAATAAAAAACACTCCACTTGGTGTGCTTTCTTACGTCCAGTATTACCAAAGAGAGAAATTCTGGGACATATTTCCAGTTTGCATTTCCTTTATTATATTGATGTCCAAATTGTCAATGTAATTATCTTTCTTACAACTAGCTCTAGGAATTTCAACATTGTTGAAAGTCCAAATTGCTGAGGTCACCCTATTGCCTTCAAAATTAAGCATAATCGATTTGATATTTTTCAAACTCACCCATTTTTCTATCTTTTAGCACCTTTCCCAACTTTATCTCTGATTCATACTTTCTAGGCCATTATTTCTCACAGGAATTTGCACTGTCCTGCCCATAACCCCATGTCTGCAATGTCTACAGCAATGTGTGATTATATTATCATGTGAAACTGTAAACATTTTATTCATTTTAAATTGATTTTATGATCTTTGCATTCCTAATAAAATGAAATGACTTATGTCACCGCTTTTATTTTTGATCCCCCTTTCTTGGCCATACCTTTCTTTCTATTTTCCATTGGCTTATTTACTAACTCACAACTTCCCTCTATGAATGAAGTCCAACCTCAACCACGGAGGCTATTCTTACAACACCGCAATTTCAGTTATATTTTATACATAAATCTTTCCACATAAACTTGCTAATTATTCATTATGGAATAATTGTAAAAGTTTTTAAAATGTTACTAACATTACTTTACTTTGCACATTAGCTTGCTAAGACTATCATACAGAGTACTACACACTCGGTGGCTTAAACAACAAACATTTATTTTATTTACAAGTCAAGGGTACCAGTAGTGTTGGTTCCTTATGTCTTCTTGGTTTGCAGATGGCCGTCTTTCTCCTTTTCTTTCTTTATTTTTTTTAAAGCAGGATTTATTGAGAGAACAGAAAAGCTCCCACAGTGGGAGGGGACCCAAAGGGACTGGCTTCTCCCTTTTTTCACATCGTATTCCCACTGTATGTGTCTATGTCCAAATTCTTTCTTCTTATTGAAACACTAATCACATTAGATTAGGACCTAGTCTAATTCATTCATTTTAACTTAACTACTTTTTTAAACATCATTTCTCTAAATAAGGTCACATTCTGAGGTACTGGGAACTAGGACTTCAATATATGAATTTCTGGAAGGATGCAAATCAGCCCATATTCTTTCCCTTAAATCATGAAGAATGGCATATTTCATAAGAACATGTAAAAAGAGTGTGATATAAAGAGTAAGGCTAATTTCATAAATAAGTTAAAGACAAAACAGCCTCTCTGGTTAATTAAAGATCATAATATTTAACCTTCAGTGACAAAACCAGTTGAAGACATTATATAATTTGAATTTTTTTTTTATCTTAAAGATGTGGGTTCCAACTCAGAGTTAGGTATACAAATGGTCACTATAGAGGTTCCCTTGTTCATTTAATTAGTTTTCCTCTCCTCCAGTTTTCTGTATTTGTATGACTTAAGGTGACAGAAAATGCACAGAATAACATAAATTATACATTTGTTGTTAAATAAAATGTCTTCTTAAGAGCCACGGCAGACCTATAACAAGTTATTGCGACACGATTGCACCACAGACATTGAGAAAAATTCAACACATTTCTGCTACATTCAATTTCAAAAATTAAAGCAATATCTTTGAATAGACTTGTTTGGAAAGAATTCCATCATATTAATAGAATTATTATTTGTCATTATTTCCTACAGGAAATTGGTTTGAGTAAAAATAATCTGAACTAAATTGTGAAGATTTTTCAATGTTATCATCAGTTACCAAATGATTAGCATTATTTCATATTGCTTAGCATTTTAAAAATACCTAATGCCTTTAAATAATTACGTTCTCTGCATAGAAGACAAAAATGAAATGACACCTTTTAACGGCTAAAAGTGAATCACTTTAACAGATTTATGTAGAACGTCTCTAACAAATGTAAAATGAACAGAAAATGGTATTTTGTTTTTGTCATTGTGAAATAGACAAATCATCAACCTTAGTATAAATATATTATTGTCTATATCACATGAAACTAAATGTCCTGCTGTAAAACTTTTTAAAGTCAAAAAAAGATTCAAAAAATTAACAGAATTATGGACATTTAGATATATAGAGAATTAAGAGATTGTATAGTCTAACCAACACTTTTTTTTTCTTTAAGTGAAAAAAGCAAGCATTGGGGAGGTTTTAATTCCTTATCAATGGGTTTCATTTATGAAAAATAGAATCAGTTTATATAATTTATTATTTTTAAGTGTTTATAATCTATGCAAGAAGGAAGATAAAAGTATGTAAAAAATTAAGGCAAATATAATCACAGCAAATAAATAACATAAATAAAGCATTTGAAATATTATTCTTTTAATCTCTAGGAATATATATTGCAAATGTGGGTAGAATTTTTGCTAAACAAATCTAAGACTTATTTCTGAAGTAATTTCCTACTTTGGGGAGGTTAAGACATAGGAATTTGTATGTGAGAATATGATTATGCTGTCTTGGTTACTGAAAAAGAAACAACTGGAAAAATGTTAGAGATTTTAGAGTCTGATTCCTCTGTATATTTTTAGGATATCAGATTATATGGTTTATCAAAAGTCAAAAAGCTAATGTATTAAAAGCCCTCAGAATTGAAAAAATGCATACAGATCATCTAGTCTTTTCCTTCTAGTTGATGACAAACTTCTTTGTGGTTGAAATGAGAACGAACTATTCAGCTACCAATAAGTGCATCTGTTTTGTTTTGTTTTGTTTTGTTTGACATGGTATAAGCCACAAAAAAAAAAACAAAACAATGATTGTTTGATTTTTGAAAGGTTCTGATTTACTTCATCCAAAATGCTTTTTATTTTTATTTCAGAATTCATCTAAAAATCCCTGAAATAAAATACACAGGAACACCTCACTATCTTAACTTTTTCTGGCTAGTTGCCATAATTTGTGAAACTTACCCCAAACTCAATGTCTACTATAACAAATTGGCATGTTCATGCAGGGAAAACATTTCAATTTTGTAAATTTAACTGAAGGGCTGTCATCTCTCAGATATCCTTTTAACAATATTGTATCTTGTATTTGTGATTGCACATTACCATTTTTATAGACTTTTCATTTCAAAATAAAAAAGGCATATAATTTGTAATATCCTGAGAAGAAAGTAGGTAAACCTAAGAAGCTCTGAAAAACTTATTCATTAAAAGAATATTTGGCAGGAAAACATATTAAGAGTGGTGTATATCTAAACAACATAGGTTTAGCCAGGCACAAAGTTTAATGAGTTTCATTGGTTCTGAATGGTCTTACTATTATATTTGAACATTATTAATATTTCTGAAATACTAGATAAACATTGGTAGAGAAGATCAAGAAGTCATAGTTTGTATGGATACTATTGAGAATCTCGTTAATAAAGCAGTTCTTCAAAGAACTGGAAAAAAACAAGTGATTTAACAGAGATGGTCTGGAGTATTAAGTTTAAAAGCAAGTTTGAGTTGGGTTGGGAGACATAAGAATCTTTCACTGCTATATAATTTGAAGATCACAGGTGATCTTGACATAAAGTAAGACTGTACTAGGTACTTCTAGTAACAGAAGTTGTCTACAATGAAAAGAAAATATTCTAATTTTGCAGAAACAGTTCTCTTTGGAAACAAATGGTATCCTTTCTGGTATATTGAAGGTCAAAAAAAAAAAAAAAAGTCCTGGCACCTTAAGTGCCCAAAGATAGCCTCATCTTGATCTGGAGTGGAAATATAAAGATACAAGTAAAATCTTTGTTCACTCTAAAGCTCCAGGGACCTGAAAATAATGTTGGGGCATTCACTGCCTGTTGTATACTGCTCAAATCATAAAGCCCAACTGAGAAAAGAGATTATTGAACTTTGAGGAAATTTATAACATGGGAGAGAAAATTTTACAAACAGTAATATTTGATAACAGGCAATATGTCAAGAATTTATTTATTTATAGAAAAGCTTGATTTATAGAGATGATACTGAAGTGAGTTTCTTTATTCCCAGTAGATGATTATTGTCGTTTTTAAAATCAGATTTTCTTCACAACCCTCAGAGTATCTGATTCAGGGTGCTGATAAAGATGTCATTGATTCAATGAAGGATTTGCAAAAGAATTTTGGATCAAAAAGGCACTATGACTCAAAAGAAAAGTATCACAACAAAGACTAGAGAATGGGAAAACAACTGGGTTTGCCTATTTTTTACTGATTGCCAAAGTGTTAAGGAATTGTATGTTAACCCCACTGTTAAAGAATTAAAGGCATCTTTAATTTTGTGACAATAAAGAATTTAATCCTAATTTATTTATTGTGATCCGCATCACTGATTAAAGAAAGATGAGCAGCCATGACTATTGAATGTAAAAATTTAGTTGAAATTTTAGATTATGAAAAATATCTCATTAGTGAGCATAACCATCACGTATACACATCACATTAAAAAAAATACTTTAATGGCAAGTCAATCTTATGGTATCAAGGTTTTGGTAGTTATGAGCGGGTTATCAGTATACTAGTTTCTTGGATTCAGAAATTGAAGAACCGCTAGAATTTGTTGTGGTCCTGAATTTTTACCTGGAGGTCACTTTAACCCACAACACATGAGATGAAGTGACTCTCCTTCTCTCTCCTCTTGTCACAAAATCTATTTCAGCAACTCTCCTTCGGTTCAGTAGCAACTTTGCTTGGTGTTATTTGAATTTTTTATATATCTTTATCAAGCTCTTTTGATTCTTAATAGCATTAGGGCTAGTTTATACCTGTTGACCGGGTGTAACTATTAGTAGCACATGATTCACATTCAAAATTGACAACGTGTATCTTTCAATGATATAGTCATTGTATTGCAGGGTATATTTGTTGCAGTTCAGAAAACATAGATGTGTACTTTATAATTTGTACCGTATAATTTTTTGCCAGAGAGAGAGAAGGAGGTGGAAGAAGAGGAAGACGAAGGGGAGGAGAAGGGGGAGAAAGGGAGGAGAGGAGAGGGGAGGAGGGGGAGAGAGGAGAGACTGGAGGAAGATAACCACCAAAGTTTTATTCACTGGTTAGTAATTAGGTCGTTTCTGTTTTACAACATTTTGGTGGGTTTTTACATAGATATTTTACAATGTTTGGAAGATCACGTGTGGAGATTGGGGGTTTCCTATATTACTGTGTTTGCATTTCGTGTAATAATGTTCACTCTCTCATGCCTGTTATCCCAGCACTTTGGGAGGCCAAGGCAGAAGGATTGTTTGAGCCCAGGAGTTTGAGACCAGTGCGGGCAATATAGTGAGACCTCATGCTCACAAAAATTCAAAAAGTTAGCCAGGCGTGGTGACGTGGGTCTGTAGTCCCAGTCCCTCTGAAGACTGAGGCGGGAGGATCAATTGGACTCAGGAGTTTAAAGCTATGGTGAGCCTTGATGGTGCCACTGCACTGCAGGCTGGGTGACAGAATAAGAACCTGACTCAAAAAGTAATATAAAGTACAAATATATTATCTAGACAACTTATAGAGACTGATTAGATTCTGATGAATGGGGAGCACTTGGACTACCATTTGCTAAGGAGGTAAATAATATATTTAGAAAAGAAAGCATACTCATTGTTTCTGTTCTTTCTTTCTTTTTATGTATGCATGTATTTATTTTTTATTCACCCAACTGACCTATAGAACACTAGATCTTATTTTATTTTTTATCTAACGGTATTTTTGTATTTTTGTACCCATTAATCAACCTCTCTTCACCCCCCCACCCCCAAGACCTACTCTGCCTGGGCTTGGTAAGCACCAATCTACTGTCTATTTTTATGAGATCTATTTTTGTAATAGTGCATTATTGAGCTTGTTTTAGTGATATAAATAGAGTTCAATAGGGAAAAAAGTTTAATTCTTTCTTCCCAATATCTTTGTCTAAGTCAGCAAATAGAAATAAAACACTGGTCAGCATCCCTAGATGAAATTGAGGGGGGAATTGTGTTTATAAAGACTTGAATTAGAGCAGTGTTTGTTTTTATCTGATTTGTAGTACAAGCTATTTTTCTTCTTAATTACAAAACTAGCAAGGGCAAATTTATTAATCTTCTTGGAAAGAAACCTTGGTTTTGTTTTGTTTTAATCTGGCACAGATTAACAAATTTACTAGCCTATCAGGCAGAAAGAAGCAGAGTTGTTATAAAAATATAAGAGGTTATCAAGTTTAGTATATTAAACTACTATCATACACTGACACAGCTTTTATTTAAGTTCACCGGATAAATGAATAGATCTCTTCTGTAACTGAGATTCAGCTGGGCTTTTATTTGATCATCTTGTTTCCTGTAATAAACTAGGGCTTATTCAAATAGAGTGAGCTAGTTCTTCTCTTTTTAAAGCTGAATTACGCTGCATTTTACTAGTGGGTGAAATAACGGAGATTTCATTTAGGATGCACTGCCTCCATTGCTAGGGAAAAAACTGATGTTAATAAGGACATAGATAAGAATGATCTGACTGACTTGGGCAAATCAGCAATGGGATCTGCTTTCTCTTTAAAATTGAGATCTACGTTTGCATTATAAAAATATTTACATTTGAAATTAATTCAGACATCACGTAAATGCTAATTTTTCAAATGTCAGAATGATTGTATTGAGGAAATAATACAAAAGTGTATTTATCATGCCAAACAAAACAAACACAGTTGATGCTTTATTGGCACCAAACCTTGAGAAATTACGGCTAATTTAACTGTGATCCCGTTTATCGTTTAACTCTCTTCACATTCAGTGGCTGTATATGCAAATATTTGTTTCTTTGCTAGGGCTCACTAACACCTATTGGGAAAGGTAAAATCCTGGAAGAAAGTGCTATTCATGCCTGATTACCCATTTACTAACTTTCACCAAATAGCTTCAATAATCGTACATCAATTTGATCATATGTGCAATTGCTTCAACAATCATACATTGAATTGAAATTTGTTGGGCAAATAATTTATCATAGAGTACAATTCATGATAACAAACCACTTTTTCCACGAGTCACAAACATTTTATTTTGATCAAGTCTATTTGGAAGAACATGTTATTTTGAAATAAATAATTAATTTCTCAAGAAAAGCATAAGAACAGTATTAACACTGTTAGTGCAAAGTCATAAAACAGAGAAGAAAGTTATAAAACAATGAAAGAATTAAATTTTGTAGGAATTGTTATTCACGTACTTATTGATTCACTTATTCTTATCTTCTTTCAAATATTCATATACATTTCTTTCAGGGAGTATTTGGTGACCCCAACCATGTTCTAATCATTGTGCTATGCATGGCGATATAAACATAAGTACAGCAGGTCCTCAAATAATGTCACTTTGTTGGACATCATTGCATTATAACGTTGATGAGAGAAAAAAAAATCAATTCCCAGCAGAGTCCACTGTCATTGTAGAGTTTGGCACTTTCTCCTCACATCTGCCTGAGTTTTCTCCAGATACTCTGGCTCCTCTCTTGTCCTGAGGATGTGTACATGAGGTTCATTGGTGGGTCTACATGGTCCTCATGTGATTGAGTGTCGGTGTGTGTGTGAAGGTAGCCTAGGGTGGAAGGGTGTCCTCTCCAGGGTTGGGTCCCACACTGCTCCCTGAACTGCCAGTATAGGCTCTGGCTACCATCAACCCTGTACTGGAATAACTGGGTAAATAAAAATCTTATTATTGCTAATATTCCTTAAATATATGTATAACTCACATTTACTTCCATGTTTAATTTTTGACATGTTTTTGCATTTATTTAAAAGTTTCGTGATTTTTTTTTTTTTTGGTCATCAGAAATATACCATAGAAATTAGCTCTTGTTTATATTAGCCTGTGGTAAAACTGGTTTTGCGATATGTCGTTTAGCTTCATTTTGCAGTTTCCAAAAACCTGTTGATGATTTTAAGTGAGGATTTACTGTACGTCACATGCCAAATCCCTTAGATTTTTCAGTCTCAGACAACATAAGTAAATAGGCATTTTAAATATACTATCAGCTGGGCAGGGTGGCTCACGCCTGTAATCCAAGCATTTTGGGAAGATGAGGCGAGAAGATTGCCTGAGTCCACGGGTTTGAGACCAGCCTGGGCAATATGGTGAGACCTCATTTCTACAATAAATTTTTTGAAAATTAGCTGAATGTGGTGGCACATGCCTACAGTTCCAGCAACTTGGAAGACTGAGGTGGAAGGATTGCCTGTGCTCAGCAGGTCAACGCTGAGGTGACCCATGTGCATGCCACTGCACTCCAGACTGGGGGACAGAGTGAGGCTCCGACGGAAGAAAAAAACTCCATTACTTTGTTAAACTCTGGTGTCTCCAAGTGGCTCTTTGAACTTTGGCCCCTCCCCTCCCTAGGGGAGGTGAATCAACCACTCTCTCTCTCCTTAATTTACTTTCTAAGTAAACTTAAAATATAAATTTTATATTAAATTTTATATTAAATTTTATATTAAAATATATTAAATATAATATTAAAAAAGTAAAATATAAATTTTATATTATATATATTTTAGTTTTCAAGCAAAGTTTATCATAAGTGCTAACATAGCAGTAAACTCAGGGTAGAAGACTCATAATTTGGAAAAGCTGTAGTTGAAAGAGCATATCTTAAATTATCAAGTTATCATATTGATATTCAATAACAGACATTTTTCAGCCCAATTAAATCTTTTGCTCTGATCAATAGCTATCTCATTTTGAAAAGAAAAAAAAAACAACCCAGAGCATGTGGTATTTTTTTCTAAGAAGCTAATTATCATCCATCTCTTTGAACAAATGACATATATTGACCACAACGATACTCTTTCAAAAAGGGGCAAATATTAATTTATTCTTGAATATACACAACAAAGTTTTCAATATTCATCACTCATGGTTGTATAAGAAATACAAACGTTATGAAGCATTTATTTTTGAGGAACAAAAAGTTCCATTGAACAAAAACAATATTAGTTTACCATTAGCTAACAACATAATTTTCAGTGATCTCAAATTAATTTGCTGTAAAATTTGATAAATGTTTCAAACTTCCTAGTCTATTTAGGGAATATTAAACAGATGTGCAAGAAGCACACTTTTTGAGTAAGTGACAACCAAGTTATTAGTACTTCTTTTCTGGCAATGACTAGCTATAACATTTAACTTGCCCCTAAGTTTATCCCTCCTTCATGATAATAAGATGATATTATCATATTTTCTAAATGAGAAGGAATAATATAAAATACTTATTTTTATATATTGTATATACCCAGATATTCAAATTGTGTTTCAAGTCACTGAAATATACTGTAAACACATTTCATTATATTATCTAAATAGATACAGCTTACTGTGAATCAATTATTCTTCAATGAGGTTAAGAAAAAATATGTATGTATACATAAGACCCATTAAAAAATTTAGTATAGTTTTCTATCACCATTTATCAATAATCATTTTGGATCTTTCGACAGAACATTCAGTTCTTTTCCTTATATTGTATAAGCAAAGATTTCACGTAAGAACTTGCAGGTAAACATTTCTCTTCATTTTCTATCATAACCTGTCACTGGTGCTTGTTTGTAAAGTCAATGTCTGAGGACAAGTCACCTCTCTTAGATAAATAAAACACTTTTTTTGACAGATATAAGGTTGATAAAGAGAGAATTAAGAAAAGAAAACAAGTAGTGATACACTTTATTTCTCCATATAATAAAAAGATATATAGATAAAAATTATGTATGAATTTAGGAATAAAATAATTATACAAATTTTATTACATTAACTGTAGCAAAAACAATTAAAAAATTAAATATAGAAAAAATTGCAATGTTTAAGAACACAAGAAAGTTATCTCAACTCCAATATAAATTATAAAGCACAAATGATAAATACAATGAATTCTGGAATAAAAAGAGCATTATGATGAGACAGTGAAATTTGTCTAAATTTTAGAGAAAAAAGAAATATTTTAAAAATAAATGCCACCAACATGAAAAGAATGAATATTTAACCAAACATTCATTAAAGCAATAAAGTTTAAGGTCCTGAAGAGGTCATGTTAGAGCTGAGATGTTTTTGCTTCTACAGAGTTTTGCTTAGACGTTGCAAAACTTCAAAGTGTTAACACTGACAACAGAAATACTGTACAAGATTGAGTAGTTGAGTAGTTCTGTAGTACTATCTGAGTAGCAGGTAGGTAGAGTAGGAAATACCAGATCTGACAAAGAGATATTGATCTAAAAGACTAAAATATACATATACACTATATTACATATGGTATGTATATACTATGTATACATATTTAACTCACATATTTTATTCCTACATCTAGTGATGGACATATCAACAATCTCCACACATTTGCCAACATTTACTATCTTTTTATCTTTTGATAATAGCCATCCTAAAAGGTATAAGTTGATATCTCATGGTGATTTTTATTTGCATTTTAGCATACATTCTGTTAAGGTGGTTTGTTATAATTATTTATTTTCATATATTGAATTATCCTTGCATCCTAGGAGTAAATTTTACTTGATCATGGTGCATGATTCTTTTAATGTGATGTTCAATTCAGTTTGCTAATATTTTGTTGAGGATTGTTTAAATCTATGCTCACAAGGGAAAATGGACTGCAATGTTTTTGGTAATGTTTTTATCTGGCTTTGGTATCAGAGACTGATAAATTAGTTTGGAAATGTTCTCTCCTTTCAATTTTTTGGAAGATGTTGAGAAGGATTGGTGTAAATGAGTATTTAAATGGCCAGTGAAGTAATCTAGAACTGGGTTTTCTTGGTTGGTATATGTTTTTAAAACTTCTGGCTCAATTTTCTAATTCATTATTGGTTTGTTCAGATTTGGTATATCTTCATGATTAATTCTTGGGAGAATTATTTTTGTAGGAGTTTATCATTTGGGGGAATTATTTAATGTATTGATCTATAATTGGTACTAATTTCCCTTTATGACCCTTTGTATTTCTGCTATATCAGTTGTAATGTTTCTTCTTTCATTTCTGATTTTATATATCTTCTCTCATATTTTTTTAGTCTAGATAACGGTTTGTTAGTCTTGTCTATCTTTTCAAAAAACAGGTTATTTCTGCAAGATGGTCAACTGAAGACATTGCACAATTGCAATTGCAGTTCTCTGCAAAGAAACATATATAAGGGGAAAAGTCTAGGGGTTCAAGGGCTGACCTGAAAACCCAAACTGATTATTAGATGGTCACTTGGGAATGCAGAGGATGGAAGTTTTCTTCATTCTTTCTTTAAATAAGCTTTCTGCCACCTATCCCTCCACTTATTCTGGAATTCTCATAATGATAGTATTATTTCACTTAATGACATCCCATAATTCATACTGGCTTTCTTCTCTCTTTTTCATTTTTTCTCTTTTTTCTTTTCTATTCAGATAAGTTCAAACTACCAATCTTCAAGCTCGTAGATTCTGTCCTGTGCTTGATTAATTCTACTGCTGATGTTTTCCTTTGCATTTTAAAATTTCATTCATTGTATTCTTCTGCGTTACATCGTTTTCTTCTTTATAATAATTTCGATATCATTTTGAACTTCTCATGTTGTTTGTATGCTGTTCTGATATTACTGAGTCATCAGTGTTCTCTTTTGGATTACTGCATTTCCTTAAAACAATCACTTAAAGTTCATAGCTCTTCATTTCTTTGAATTGGCTACTGAAAACTTATTGTATTCTCTTGATGATATTATGGTTCCTTGGCATTTTTTGTTTTTGTTAGTCTTCTATTGATGCCTGCATATTTGAAGGAATAGTCACCTCTTTCAGACATTGTAGCCTGCCTTTGTGAAGAAAGACCTTTACTTGCAAATGGGTTTGAGGGCACAGACTAGATGAATTGCGGCACTTACAGCTCGGGGAATGACCTGGTTAGTACAGACTCCATGCAGCTATGTCAGCTGAGGTCAGCTTTAGAGAAGGTTATAGAAATCATCAATTGCCAAGACTCTGGGTGTCCACAGTAGCAGTGAAGTCTATTGTGGTTTTTGGTAGCAAAGACTCCTGAGTACTTCTTGATCTCTTTATCTCCCTTAGGGGGGATATTAAGATTGTGAGTATTCCTATTTGTGCCAGGTTCAGATTGTTAGCACCTTTATCATGGTGCTCTCTCTGGTATCTGATGCATAAATGCCCATGGAACAGCCATTAATATGGGATTTGGCACATAAGCCTCACAGAGTGACAGTATGTTTGGGGATTAGAATACTGGCGGCCTTACAGTGGTGGTAGCTCTAATGCCAGAGACATGGGCATGTGTTTGTCAGCTGTAGAGATAGATGTGGAGAACAGTCACATGCAGAACAGCCATAGAACCAAGGTCTGGAACTGGACACACACAAAGCAGCTGCAAGTTTGGGATTTGGGGCGGGCACAGGATTGTAGCAACCATGCTTCCAGATTGTTATAACAGCAGCTTCTACTGGAGGGATATGTAGTAGCATCTCCCTCTCCAGGGGTCTATCATAGTGATGACTCTTGGTTATCTCAGTTGTGAAAGCTGGTGATGCCACTATATATCAGGTCACTGGGGTCAATGCTAGGAAACACTACAAAGTTCCCTACAGTGAATTCTGAGGAGCACACTTATCATGAGAGCTCTTGAGTTCTAAAAAAATAAATGCTGTCAGGATACTCAACAGAGTTGACCAGTGAGGAACACAATGGCACCTACTTCATGAATGATAGAGAGTTCCCATGCTTCTTTGTTTTAGCTATTTCCCGACGTCTCCACTACACCAATTTTCCGAGTGAAAATGTATGTGTAGTTATTATTCATTTTGTTTTATTCAACTTTGTTGTTGTAGGTCGCTAGTTGGACTGTTGAACCAATCCAGTGCCATTTATCCTTGTGGATGGTTGTCTAATTGTCTTTATTGGAGGGCAAGTAATGACATCTATTTCATCACTTTTTTGATGTCCTTAATAAAATGTTTTCACTATTTTATAACATTTAAGACTTCCATCAGCTTTCAGGAGATACTATTTTAGAAAGCAAGTCAAGTATACAGCCCTTATTGTTTCATCTCGCACCTTTTTAGTGGCCTGTTTGCATTCTATTTGTTAGCAATTACTTATGGTCTACCCCAAAGGCTCCCCTGAATAAAAATTTTTGTTCCCACAAACAACCACCAGCATCTGTCTCCATATGGAAGCATCAGTATTCTCACGTTTCCTTATGTACACTGCTGAGCAAAAAAACATCAAAAAATGCCAGAAAAATCTCCTTTCTAATAGAAACTTTCCCTAAGATCATTTTACACAGAAAGTCTTAAACCAATATTGAGGGTAGCGGCTCAATTAAAAAAAATTGATAGTCAAAAATAATCACAGTACCTAGGTTTAGCTACTGCTTTTAAAAAGGGGTAGTGAATATAAACACATTATTTCAAAGAAATAGCAAAACAATTTATCGTATACAAAGATGTTAAGAAGATGTATAATAGCTGTCACAAATGAACAAAAGTAGCTCTAGAAGAGCGAGAAATCTAAATAGCTTTACATATATTGAGTTAATTGATCTTATGAATAGAATTCTCCTCACAATAAAGCTCCAGAGTCAGGTGACTCCATTGTGAATTCTATCAGACATTTGAAGAATAGATGGTACCATTCCTAAAAAAATGATTTCAAAAAATATGAGCACCATCCATCTCATTTTATGTGGCTACTATAACCCTGAGACCATAACCAGATGAAAAAAATGAGAAGAAAAGGCACTTTCACACTAACCTTGCCCATGAATATAAATACAAAATTTGTCAACAAAATATTAGCAAATTAATTCTAAAAATATATATCAAAGATAATATACCATAAACAAGCTTACTTATAGATTTACTCCAGGTATACAAGATTGATTTAATATATGGAAAGTAATAAATGTAACACAGGACAAAAACAGATTAAAAGAAAAAAATGACACGATTATTTTAATAGTTGCAGCAAAGGTAGTTCATAAAAGACAACACATATTTTCAATCCAAAAAACTCACCAGCCGGGCTCAGTGGCTCAGCCTGTAATCCCACACCTTGGGAGGCTGAGGTGAGTGGATTGCCCGAGCCCGCGGGTTCGAGACCCGCTTGGGCAACTTGGTGAGACCTCATCTCTACAATTAAAAAGAAAAAAATGAGCCGGGTGTGGTAGCACGCGCCTGTAGTCCCAGCTACTTGGAAGGCTGAGGCGGAAGGATCGCAGGAGCCCAGCAGGTCAAGGCTGCGGTGGCCGGGAGCAGCCACTGCCCTCCAGTCTGGGAGACAGAGTGAGACTCCAACTCAAACAAAAACAAAAAACAAACTCACCAACCTAGAAATGAAAGGAAATGCCTGTTAGTATAAGCATCTAGAAAAAGCCTACATCAAATATCACACTTTGCAGTAAAATACTGAATGATCTTCTGCTAGTATCTGGAATAAGGTGAACATGTCTGTTTTCACTACTTCTATTAAACATTACTAGAGAGTTTAACAAGTGACGTACAAGAAAAAAAAAGAAAAGAAAAACATACAGCTCGGAAAGAAATGCAAAAAACATGATAAAATCTATTCACATTAAATGGGAAGCAAACTAAAACATCAACTACACTCAAAATTAGATTTGCATGGTGAAGAGATTTGAGAAACTTAAAAACCAATTTAAAAATAATGAAACATATATTGGAAAATTTTACACACACACACACACACACACACACACACACACGCCTACCTCACTTCTGTTACTTGACAGGTTACATTGCTCCTGAAAAATTGACCATCATAATCAACACCATGTTCCTGAGTTTTGAGATCATATAAAGGGCCATCTGATCATGCAGATAGAGAAAGCAAAGAAGTGACAAAAGGAAAATCCACGCTATTGCAGTGTTCCATTGCAAACCATAAAGTTGGAAATTCTGCTATTGTGAACACATTAAAGCAGCATCCAGAATTAATTCAGAAGATTAAAAAGAAAATGAGAATAAATTTCCTATTCAGAAATTGAATGTAGTGTTTAGTTTACTCCCTTATAGATACTTACTGCAATTTTAAAAGTTAATGTAGACCTAATTTATAATTTAACTAACCTTGTCACGTAACACAGAATAAAAACTGCTCACAATTATATAAAAATGTCAAATATTTATATATTGAAAAATTAGTAAATCTTTTATGCTGAGAACTTTTAAAACATTACTGAAAGTAAAGATAACCAAAATAGATGAAGAGTTGGATTGTTAATATATAATATTGTTGTATTTTTAATATATGAACTTTCCAAAAATGATCTTTAAAATACCACAAGTTATTTAGAAGTATTTTCCATTGTACTTAGCAATAGCTTTATTATTATTATTGTCCCTGCTGTCTCATCCAAATCCTTTTATTCACAGATAAATATGGCACGTGATTGCTCAAGTTTTCTATACACATATGAATCTTCCATTATTCTGGGTAATTTTAATGTTCACATAAGTGAATTCCCCTAATACAAAAATTCATGATTCCTTGACAGACATTTTTATCTTCATTTTAGCAAATTGCTTTTATAACCAAAAAAAGAGTCATATGCTCTGACATTATTTTGTCTTTGAAAGTTTAAAAGAGATTTGTTGCGCCTGTGTATGCATGCAAGTGTGTGTATAAAATTAAATAATTTGATACAGAGAAACGAGAACATTCAGAAGTGTGTTATATAATCATTTAAACACTGAAGTCCAGAGATAACTACAGCCAACATAAGTAGGTAAGTTGACAGATGGAAGGTTGGATGAATGATGAATGATTGACAGGTTTTTACCTCGTCTTATTGTTCTTGTATAGTTCCCCATTGATTGTGTGTATATTACTTAACAGACTGATATTATTCTGTTTTTGAGTATATTTGTATCCTTTAAAATAAGTACATTGTTGACATACATTTTAATTTTTTACAAAAGATTTAATTGCTTCATAATTAAATATTTTATTATTAAACATTTAAAGTGTTTTAATTTTCACAAAAATACAGGATTTTCATACAGACATTTTGTCACATCTTTGATTTTTGGGTAGGACATATCTCAAGAAGTGAGGTTACTTTGCCAAAAGATATAAAATTTTATGTTTGCATTTATTTGCAAGTGCCTTCCAGAAAGGTTGTTACAGATTACATAATTGCTAAAAGATGAGATCACATTTTAGCACAATTTAAGTTCTTACTAGTTTGACAAGTAAGAAGGATAATGCATATTCCCTTTCATTTATATGTAATACTATTAGTGAAGATTAAAGTTTAAATGTGTATGCTGTCATTTGCATACATGTATCTCTACCTTATCTATCTATCTATCTATCTATCTATCTATCTATCTATCTCTCCATCTAGCATCTCTACTGATGCATAATTAGAAAGTAGTATTTATTATATTACAGTCTTCATTCACATGCTTGGCATATTTCTATATTAAATAATTTATTCATATTTTTTAACTTGAAAAATGCTTGCAGAATTGGAGACAATTTTTACCCATGTGTAGAATTTTTTCATTTTGAGGGGAAATTCTATTATTACAAATTTGTTTTTAATTCGATTTTGGGGAATTCTTGAATACTAAGTTGTACCTTGCATGCAATCTTCCTGCAGCTTTTTTTTTTCCACGTTGGAGTCACTCCATCGCCCAGGCTAGAGTGCAGTGGCATGCTCACAGCCACTCGGGGATCGATCGCTGGGCTCAGGCGATCCTTCCACCTCAGCCTTCCAAGTAGCTGGAACTATAGGTGCGTGCTACCACGCCCGGCCATTTTTTTGTTGTTGTTGTAGAGATGAGGTCTCACAAAGTTGCCCAGCCTGGTCTTGGACCCATGGGTTCAGGCAATCCCCTCACCTCGGTCTCCCAAAGCATTGGGTTTACAGGCTTGAGCCACCATGCTAGGACTTCCTGTAGTTTTAGACATCAAATTGCATATGCTCTATCACTTTACCTATAAATACTACTGTGTGATCTCTAACCAATAAGGTCCTCTTCAGGTTTTTATTTGGTTTCCTGGTATGGAAAAATGTGTGCAGAAGGTTTATTAGAAATACCTCTTATGAAGTATATCTGTAAGGAAGTGAAAAAAGCAGGAATCCACACATAAAAAAAGATAACCCACAGTGAAGTGATAACTGAGGCTTCAACCAGATCTAAGGAGATCTCTGAAGTTGGCCCTTCAGTGTTGTTCCAATTAGGCAAATAAGATGGGACTCCTCCATATTAAGGTCACTGGTTGAAAGTGTACTTTTGGACAAGGAAATTCCCTGTTGCCAAGAACAATGTTATCAGTATCTGAAGATGTCTGTATTAGGAAAAAAGTGGGGACCTACACAGAGCATCACAGCAACCTCCATAGACAAGCCCTTGCAGAGCTCAGATTTACCCGTTCCTGTCATTTATTGCATATTGTTTGTGTGAAATGTAGCAGGGTTCATTATATAAACAACCCATGCTGCTCCATTGCATCTGGAACTATTCTTATTATCCCATTTCTTCATAATCCATTTGAAATTCTCCCTTCCTTTTTCAGTATCTCTGTTAGTCCAGGTACCTTGTGTATGAGAGTGACCAGACCCACAAACTGGAGGGATCCAAATCCTTGTTTGTCATGCTTTTCTCAATCTGTAGCTTCTGTGTTTACTGAATTACTACTAAAGTGGGTCAAGTGCCCCAGGATATTGTGTGAGCACCAAACATACCTTCTCAGTCCTCTTTGTGCAGAGGCAGCCCTACCTCTTCCTGATACCAGAGTATATTACGAGCTAGTACAGTGATTGATCTTTTTTGCCTGCTGCTATTTTAGAATGACAAGCCCAAAGTGAATAAGTAGGTAGTTATCATTCAAAGTTCCATGGGAAGTTTAAAGTCTTCTCTTCTAGAATGTGTTCCACTCTGGAGACCTGGACCTCTAAACTAACAGTGATGGGAAAGACAAATTATTTAAGTCGATTCACAACAGTTATGGTAAGTAAGCCCATTCCTACTTCCATCCTTTGATACTCAAACTCACATATTTTACCTATTGCAGACATATTACCATTCAATAGCAATTAATCTAAAGTTTAATTAAGGTAATTAATCACAGTTTGGTGGATACTGCCTTATCCTTACAGTGTATCTTATCCAAACAGGCACATTAACTTTACCCTTAAAGAGCCATTCCCATGGACAGGGTTTTCTATCAGATAGTGTGGTTTTCTAAAGAGTAAGTGGATTCTATGATTAAGTGACAAATGTCACAACCACTTTGCTTTAAAATAGTTCTGTGGGTCTGAGGTGATGTTGCGTAGTACCTTGTGTGAAAAATTACTCTATATGTAGGGTTCTGCTCAAGGTTGTACAGCGGGAAAGCAAACTCATACATCCAGGAGATGTGTAATTTAGTTTCAAGAGGAAACACTTTTTTTTCCCCCAGTAGAAACAGTTCAGTACTGTCAACTTTCCATCAGTTAATTTCTCATTTAAGGATGAGACAAACAAGAATTCGAATCCCTCCAGTATGTAAGTCTGGTCACTCTCACACACAAGGTACCTGGACTAACAGAGATACTGAAAAAGGATGGAAGAATTTCAAAGAAATGGGATAATAAGTAGAGTTCCAGATGCAATGGAGCAGCATGGGTTGTGTATCTCATGAACCCTGCTACACCAAATGCATTTGTTTGTTACCAGTTGCTGGAAAGTTTGTCAGTAATTATATCAGCCTTGGAATGACAAGATTTCATCACCATCACTATGACCACTCTGTTTATAAGCCTTTTTGCCAGCACTGGGATAGCAAATAACAGACTGATTGATTTCAACTGAGTCACTCTTTTTCCTTGGTGGCATTGCATGTTACTTATGGCACATGCTTTCTGATGGCTTTTAATAGGATATAACTATCTGTACACTTGCTTCCCATTTCAACAGATCCATCTGCATGACTCTTTCTCATACTTCTTTATTTCCAATTTTCTAATCTTTCTACTACCAAACAACTGATAACTTAGTCAGATAAATTAATGTTGCCTGTAGTTCATATCTCTGCCTCCAGTGACTTTTTTTGCACAAAAATGGTGATCAGAAACAGCACCCTGAGTTTTAAAAATTAGGAGAATTTTTTTAATCACTCTGATTGGAGTTGTAGTTCATCAGTAGTCAAATTTTTTGTTACACATGAGACAAGTCAACTATGGTCCTTGTTCAACTTTCTTCATCTCTGTCAGCTGGACCTAACAGACCTTTACGTACTATATATGAGTGATCTGAGGAACAGAGATTGGTATAATAGTGATGGTTACCATGAAGGTTTGAGCTACTTGATTGTATATTTTATCATGCTGTCTAGTCTAGCTCCTAAATTTCTAAATCTTCTACTTCCATGCTTTAATGGATTGCTGTTAGCCATCCCACCCAGCAAACTTGGTGCATTGAAGAGATAAGTTCAGGAAGAATTTTAATTCTCCATCACTGATGGAACTTAGCTTAACTTGGAAGGAAATTCTTTGTTGGAATTGTTTATCTTTGAGAACTTTGAGATTGGACTCCAATCTCTTCTAACCTGCAGTGTTTCTGTAGATACATCTGCGGTTATTCTAATTGGTCTTCCCCAGTAGGTAGTATGGCCTTTCGCTCTCTCTCTCTCTCTCTCTCTCTCTCTCTCTGCCTTTAGGATTTTTTCTTTTATAACTACTTTGTGTAAGCAAATTACTATGTGTCTTGGAGTTAGTCTTTTCATTTGATGCCTTGCAGGAGTTCTCTGAATCTCTTGCTTTTGAATGGTAGTGTCTCTGATGAGAAATGAAGAGGTTTCTTGAATTACCTCATGGAATGTTTATTCCAGTGTGCTCTCATTCTCCTTTTCTGCTTCAGGGATACCGATCATGTGTAAGTTCAGCCTCTTAATATAATCACACATGTCTTGAAGGCTTTGTTCTGTGTTTTTAAGTTTCCTTTCCAAGTTTTTAGCAGACTGGGCTAGTTCTGTATTTTGGTCTTCAAGCTCTGATATTCTTCATTCTGCTTGGTTAATTTTGCTTTCCATGCTTCTCAGTTTATAATTTATTTTATTTCTCATATTTTTATGGCTCGATCTCTGTAATTAATTATTTCACATTTTTGTCTTGTTTTTCTTGGTTTTCATTAATCTTTTCCAAAAGTCTTAGTGCACTAAATAAATGTGTAAAAGACAGTCACATTCTTATACACCAATAACAGCAGGCAGAGAACCAAAACAAAAAGCATAATCCCATTCACAATAGCTACAAAACAAAGAAAAGAAATACCTCAACATCTTCCTGATCAGAGAAGTGAAAGACCTTTACAGTAAAAACTACAAAATATTGCTCAAAGAAATCAAAGATGATACAAACAAATGGAAAAATATTCAATGCTCACAGGTAGGAAGAATCAACATTGCTAAAATGTTCATCTTACTAAAGACAATCTGCAGATTCCATGCAATACCCATTAAATTACCGGCATCATTCTTTGCAGACCTGGAAATGACAATACAGAAATTCAAATGGAAACATAAATGACCACAAATATGCAAAACAATCCTTAGCAAGAGAAACAAAGCAGAGGGTATCACACTTCCAGACTTTAAACTTTGCTATAAGTCTATAACAATCAAAACAGCCTGGTTTTGGTACAAGAACAGGCATATAGACCAAAGGTACAGGATGGAGATTCCAGAAGCAAAACCTCAATTTGTCAACTAACTCATCTTCGACAAAGCCTCCACCAAGAACCACTGGGGAGAAGAGAACCTATTCAGTAAAGAGTGCTGGGAAAACTGGCTAACAACATGCAGAAGATTGAAACAAGACCCCTTCCTATCATCATACACAAAAAAACAAGTCTAAATGGATCAAAGACCCAAATATAAAACCTCAAACTATGAGAATCTGAGAAAAGGCAAGAGACACCCTTATGGAAATTGGAATAGGCATCCAATTCTTGATCAACACCCCAAATGCCCATGCCATAAGAGATGGGATAGACAAGTGGGGCCTCATCAAACCGAAAAGCATCTGCAAAGCAAAGAAACCATCAAGAGAGTAAAGTGAAAGCTCAGAGAATAGGAAAAAAAAAATATGTTCCAACTATATGTCTGACAGAGACCTAAAATCCAGGATTTATAAGGAACTCAAATGTGCCAAAAGGAAAAAAACAAACAGTCATATAAAAAAGTGGGTAAAGGATATGAATAGACACATCTTAAAAAAAGACATAGCAGCAGCCAAAAGATACATGAAAAAAATGCTCAGCCTCACTACATCAAATAAATGCAAATTAAAACCACACTGAGATACCAAATAATCCAGTCAGAGTGACCTTCATCAGTTAATAAAAAAAACAACAGATGGTGGAGAAGATGTAGGGAAAAGGGAATGCTTCTACACCATTGGTGGGAGTGTAAACTAGTACAACCTCTGTGGAAAATAGTGTGATGATTTCTAAAATATCTGAATATCAACGTTCCATATGACCCAGCAATCCTTCTTCTGGGAATATACCTGATATAACTCAGATCATTCTACAGAAAAGATACCTGCACACACACGTCTATTGTAGCACTATCCACTATAGCAAAAACATGGAACCAATCATGCTGCCCACAAAGGTGGACTGCAAAAAAGGGGTGCATATATACAATGGGATATTATGCAACCCTAAAGAAGGACACAATTATGGACTTTGCAGCAACTCGGATGGATCTATAATACTCAGTAATCTATCACAGAGACAAAGAACTGAGTACCACATGTTCTCACTCATAAGCAGACCCTGAACATTTATCATAATACTGTAAGAAAGGGATTGGCAGTAGTGGGAAACTGCCAGGGTCAGTGGCAGGGGCACATAACATCAATAAGGGTACCTGATCTCAAGCCAGGCGAAGTGGGGACCAAAGGGAGGCCCAAACTTTAACTGTACAATGACCACTCTTGTACCTAATTCTGAATTGTACCTCACAACTTTAAACTTTTTTTGGAAAAGAGATAAGTTCAATATGGGAAGTCCCACATGCAAGGATACCCTTTTCCCTTGGACAGATAATCCATTTCTATCAGGCTTCATAGCAAACCTTGTGCTATTTTTAGAATCACAACTATTTCTCTCATGTACATGGCATGACTTTAATTTAATAATCTACATGAGGATTGTCCTACTAGAGAATAAAACATACATTTCAAGTTGCCCAAGACCACTGGACAGTCAGTTCTTTGACTTTCTGTAACACTTTTTCCCAGACTATCTGGAGAACAAGTACAGTGTCCATTATACTTTCCCATCTGTGCTCATTGGTTTGAATGAAATGGCATCCTTAATACTGTGCACCGACATTCTTCAGGGACAGAGAGTATCAAAGTGTCAGGGGACAAAGTGTAGCACTGAGGAGACCGCAAATGTGTATTGTATGTTGAACACAAATGAAAACTGCTTTTGATTCTCTTTTCTGGAGGAGAAAAAATTAATTCATCAGAACAAAGGTTGCCACATGTTATAGTCATTGATTATCTGATGAATCAAAAATACTACATTTGGCACAGCAAGTACTATTGGGCTACTATTCCATATATTTGTGACATATCACTACTACCTGTCATTATACCTCTGGTTTATGTAGGGGTCATATTAATTAATTAAATGGAGACATGGCTAAGACTACCAGAACCATATTCTTTTTTTTTTTTTTTTTTTTGAGTTGGATTCTCACTCTGTCGCCCAGATTGGAGTGCAGTGGCCACTCCCGGCCAACGCAGCCTCGACCTGCTGGCTCCGGCGATCCTTCCGCCTCAGACTTCCGAGTAGCCGGAATTACAGGTGTACGCTACCACACCTGACTGATTTTTTGATTTATTGTAGAGATGAGGTCTCGCCTGCCCAGGCGGGTCTCGAACCCGCAGGCTCAGGCAATCCACTCACCTCAGCCTCCCAAAGGCGTGGGATTACAGGCTGAGCCACTGAGCCCGGCCAGAACCATATTCTTTATATTTTTGCTAATCTCGGTCATTCTCTCAGGGATGCAGTATTGTTTTTTTATTTATTGTTTCAACCTGCAAGAGTGGGGGATATAAAATTCCAGTCACTTACATTTGGCCTCCCCTACCACAATATGTCTTATTTCAAAGGCGAAGGAACCAGTATGATTGTTTTTCCAGTTACCAAGTACATCCATTTCAATCATATATTAGAAAATTGGGGAAGTAATCATGAAGGGTATCTACCGAACCAGTGGACACATGGGGTAAGATTTTGCCAGTTCTGTCAGTCTTGGCCAGGACTCCATTTATTACCTTTTCCTCATAAAGCAACACTCTAAATTAGAATCATATAGTGTTTCATGTCCCAATTATCCTCAACAAGTCTGAAAGTCTATCTTATCTCAGATGATAACCTGGGTAAATGGCTTTAATTTTCTTGGGAAAATATGGGATGAGATGCTGCTGAATGCATTCAATGCCTTCTTCCAGTGCCCTTCCTCCTGGAAAGTGTGGCCTTTCTTTCAGTTACTGAATTCTGAGTCTGGGATCTAGTTCGGACCCAGAACTGGACAATGAATTGTAACTTTTTAGTGAAGTCGCTGCTGAAAGACTCAATTCTTTATTCTTTTGATTGTATAAACTAAGCAATCCTTTTTGGCTTTCAGTTTTATGTGTAGCATGTTCTTGTAACCATCTCCATAGATCTCAGAAGTTGGGACCTCTGTCACCGATTTTACTCCTCCTTTTGCTCATTTTCTATTTGATAATTTAGCACCTTCAATTAGCTCCCAATATTTTGGTTTCTTATCAGTGTTCTCAGGGAATTCAGTTCTATTTTAATATCTCTATGTGAGAGTCCTGTGAGTCTGACAACTAGCACTGAGGTCAAAAATGCTGGTGCCCCTCTCTTCAGGGCAGTCTTTATTCTGGAC
This sequence comes from Carlito syrichta, assembly GCF_000164805.1. Taxonomy (NCBI): domain Eukaryota; kingdom Metazoa; phylum Chordata; class Mammalia; order Primates; family Tarsiidae; genus Carlito; species Carlito syrichta. Next base: position 950,636 of record NW_007253174.1, read on the forward strand.
CATATAACATCAGAAACATAGTCTCTGAAAGTTGTCTGGTTTATATATACTGGAGTGTACTCACTCCTTGGAACCTTTGGGCCCCTTCTCTCTTTATCTACCACAATAGTTTTGTCACTTCTACACTCTTGGATGAGGCCCATTAATTTTCTGAAGCTTCACATACAATCTGAGCAGTGTGTAAGCAACATCTCTCAGTGTCCTTTTTCAAGTAGTAAATCTCATATCAGTAAACTTTTCATTATAAAACTTTATGTTCTGCCCGACTTGACTCATAAATTTTACAATCTAGTCCCATGCATTTTCCCCTTGCTCCTGATGGAAGATTGACCAAAGTCTGATCCTTTGGTGTATAGTCACTCTCTTCCCTTGGTAGGCTCAACCCATCCCCAGTGATTGATGCCTTGTGTAGTAGTCTGTCATATAGACTTCTTTAGACAGAAGTCTCAGGATTCCAGAGAGAAAAAAAGGGCAAAACTCAATGTGCAAAAATTTTGATATCCTTGTTATGCTTGGTAGTGCTTAATTGACACATCAAGTCACATATCAAAAAATAGAGTAAAGAACTTTTGACTTCTTCATACAAGGATCTGCCAAGTCACACTGTACATTAAAATAATTTTAGGACCAGGCTCGGTGGCTCAGTCTGTAATTCCAGTGACTTGCGAGGCCGAGGTGAGTGCATGACCTGAGCCTGAGGGTGTGAAACCAGCCCGGGCAAATTAGCAAGACCTCATCTGTACAATAAATCAAAAAATTAGCCGGGCATGGTAGCATGCACCTGTAGTTCTTGCTACTTGAAAAGCTGAGATGGAAAGATCGACAGCTGAGCAGGTCGATGCTCAAGTGACCATGAGTGTGCTACTGCATCAGCCTGGGTGACAGAGTGAGACTCCAACTCAAAAAAAAGAAGTTTAGGCCTTTTAAAACATTTATCACTCAGCTGAGCTCGGTGGCTCAGCCTGTAATCCCGCGCCTTTGGGAGGCTGAGGTGAGTGGATTGCCTGAGCCCGCGGGTTCGAGACCCACCTGGGCAGCAAGACCTCATCTCTACAATAAATCAAAAAATTAGCCGGGCGTGGTAGCGCGCGCCCATAATTCCGGCTACTCGGAAGGCAGAGGTGGAAGGATCGCCAGAGCCCAACAGGTCGAGGCTGCTGTGGCCGGGAGCGGCCACTGCACTCCAGTCTGGGCGACAGAGTGAGACTCCAACTCAAAAAAAAAAAAAAATTATAACTCTAGATAAATAAAATAAAAATGGGGGAACAGTATAAAATATAATACTTTTATTCTATTTTTTCTCAGAGAAAACATTATTCTATCAATTTTTTTTCAGCGTGCATACCCTTTATCCAAAATGCTAGGAATCAGAAGTGTTTCAGTTTTTTTGTAAATATTTGCATTATATGCCACAGTCAAGCATTCTCAGTTCCAAAAACAAAAAAAAACCCACAATCCAAAATACTTAAATGAGCATTTCCTCTGAGTATCATGTCAGCCTTCAAAAAGCTTCAGATTTGGGGACAGTTTGAATTTCATATTTTTTGATTGGGGATATCCAGCCTGCAAATGTATTACAAATGCTTACTCTTTAGCTCTGTGCTTAATTTGTAAACATAGCAGTAAAAATGTTCAGTCTGCTGCTGTAGAGATCTCTACCTTGAATTTTTTAAAATTACATATTTCTGGTATAAATAGACATATTCCTCTATCTTTTATTTTTATTAATTGGTCAGTGCACAGACTTGCTCTGTTCTAAGTATGATACTTTGTCAGAACAACTGAACAATAACTTTGTTCTTCCATTATGAGACTCACAATATTTGATCATTTATCTTTTTTGTAAACTCAGTAGTCATTAATGTGTATCTAGATATGTCAATTTATTACAGTTGTAAAATGGTTATATAATATACGAAATATTGAATTCAATCATTCCTTTCAATTCATTAGGAATAATATTTCTATAAATTACTGTTTAGTTACTGGTTGGTACATTTTTTACAATACTAGTCCAATAAATATTTAATTCATTCTTTTTCTTTCCCAGTTTTCAAAATGATTAGTTGGTTCCCAGTTTACTATGTGGTTGATCAATTATTTTGAGTGTGTATTATAGTGAATGAATGGATTTAAATATCTTTGAAATGTTTTGATCAACATTTTACCTTTATTCAAGTTCAAAATATTTTATCTTTGGCTGTAGGAAGCCTCTTCAAATCAGTTCCCAAATGGTTTTTATATGACCATAATAGTCTGACCATCTGCTATGACAAGATGTTCAAAGCTCATTGTCTTAATTTGTTTTGTGCTGCTTTAACAGACTATCACAGACTAGATAATTTATTTTAAAAAAACATATATTTATTTCTCACAGTTATAAAGGCTGAGAAGTCCAAAGGCAAGATGTGAGCATCTGGTCTGCAGGCTTCTTTCTGCATCTCTACATGGCAGAAGGCAGAAGGGCAAACTCACAAGCTTGCCTCATGTTGCAAGAACATTGTTTAATAAGGGCTTTAAAACTATGAATGACAAAAGAGTCCTCATAGCGTAATCACCTCTTAAAGGTCCCACCTCTTAATGCTATCATACTGACAATCTCTTACTTTTAGAATAAATTGAGTTTCATATGAATATTCAAGGCAACAAAAACATTCAAACCATAGCACTCGTTTTCTTTTTTGGTCCAGATCAAAATTCAGTTACTAATCCAAGAAGTTCCAGTTTTTCAGTGGAAAATCACGTTTCAAGGCCATAACCTAAGTATTAGAAATGCTCATTGATTTAATTCTACTTGCAGGCCTAATTCCCATTTGCCATGACACATAACAATATGCACAGATTCTGAGGATTAGAACATGGATGTCTTTAAGGGGTCATTATCCTATCACAGTTATTCTTGTGCATTTTCATCACATATATTTCAAAAAAGATGTCGTTGTTTATTAATGCTGTGATATAAAAATCACACATTCTTCCAGAAGTTGACAAATTACTTTATTTCAAAATAATTTGATACTTCATTGTAGATTATTTTTATTGAAAATATAAAATGACTGTTTCATTATTTTATCTCAATAATTTATTTTTGATTTTATAATTGATTTTCAGAGTTTTCTGTTTGTCATCATCTCAAAGTGTTGCTTAGTGAGTGATATGTTATAAATATAATCCTTACTACTGTTCAACAAACTAATATAATTTTTAGTTTTTATAATTAATTAGTACTTATAATCTTAATTTATACATAAATAATTGTCTCATTTTCTTTTATAATTTTATTGTTGGTATTGTTTCTCATTAGTGATGATTCAAGATTATATAAACCCAGCCTGAGAATAAAAATAATATTTTCCATCAATATCTCCTACTCATATAACTATTTTCTATTTTTTGTGTAATTTTTGGAAACCTATCCAAGAGCTATTCTTACTTGAACAGGAGCCATTTGACAATCAAATAATCAGTGTAGTAATATGTCTAAACCTTGTTCTCAGGATCTTGGCCATGTGAAAATGGAATAGCATAGTCTCATTTGAGGGTTTAGAGACCTAAGCATATATTTACTACAGTAGTTTAGGTAACAAGCGAGAAAGTCCTGTAAAAAGAAGAGAATGGATTACACAGTAGTTTTGAGATCAAAGAGGAAGATTTCATGACTAGTTGGGTAAGTGGGAAGGAAAGTATTAAAACATAACTCTCAAGTCAGCAGTAGTGTCTTTCAAAAATAAGTTGCAAAAAAAGCATGCAATTTTTATTAGATAAATTCAGTTTGGGACATATTGAGGTTTTCATGCTTATGAAAATCTCAAGGCAAGATGTGGATTTGAGAACTTTTATAAATTCAATGTATAGAAGCAATAAAGATCACTCATGAGAGAAAGCAGAGAGTGAAGAGAAACAAGAGGAGGACCTTAAGGAACATGAATATTTAAGCCATGGGCAAAACAAAAGAAAATGTGGAAAATAAAATACATAGCAAACTCTCCAGTTGGTATATTCTAGTGGAGGCACAAATCAGAAAAAATAAAATTCTAATAGCTAAGGTTTTCTATTCTATCACATATTTCAGATAGGTCAAATAATTTAAATATTGAAATGTCATTACGGGACTTGGTAGGGTTCAGGAGCATCAAGTTTTTTTTAATTCTAAGTAGATAGACTTGGAAAGGTCAAGTTAACCTCCCCAAGATTAAATAACCAGTAAGTTGATAAATCTTAATTTTAGCCAAGGATATCTGATGTCTCGATCTTTAACAAAGTCATCTTAAAAGTTTAAAAACAAGCAAAAAGTCAAGGTAAATGAGCAATAAATACTTATTGGTTCTTGTTTAAAAATTTTAAAATTTGAAAGCAGTAGAAGAAAACAAAATTAGAGAAAAATATGATTAATAACTGCTGAAATCAGCATATAAATTTAAAAAGACACAAGAGAAACTTTGGAGGAAACACATCACTTTAAGTGAAATCTTGATACCTGTAAATTTTAATTTCAAATGTGCTAAATTTCTACCAAATTTTTTCTCAAAAAAACATCTAAGATGATGCAGAAGCATAAAATCTCAAAACACTGAAAACTGTAAAATATTACAATAATATGAAAGGAAGTAAAAGACCTGTGGGGCTGAACTGAGAATTACAATTGGCAGCTGACATGAGCTTTGCCAATTGGAGCAGATGGTATAGACACACTTTGGTCCTGTGCCACAACCTCCCTCTGGTAAGCGATCAAAAACTATGCCAGCAGAAAACTTGCAAGCTGCCCTCCTACTACACAGATATAAGTATTTTAGGAGATTATAGCATACCTGATTTTCTGTTAATATACTGCTCTTGAGTGCTTCTCATAATACATAACGTAAGATTTTAAAAGATGAAATGAAGACAGAGAGACTGGAACTGAAACATTATATCCTACAAGATGCTGCCTGAACATGTCAAATTTTGTAAGCAAGATCATCAATAGGAATGCCACTGTTCAAATCTGCTGTTGGTTGTAGCTTTTTCCGATTTCTTTTAACGTAGTGTTAGAGAAAGTTGTCATGGCTTTTTAAGTCTATTATGCCTCAGTAAGGGGAAACATAACATAAATAATTTCCAGACCAAGAAATGGGTCTAGAAACTCTATCATTCACTTAATGTATGCAAATCAATAAACAGGTTTCTTTGCTTTTTTTTTCCCCCATTACACAGGCCGGTATTTGAGCTTTCTGTTTAGAAAGTAAGCAAATGCTATCAACTAGCATATGTTACAATTATCTTCCTTACTCCATTGTTTTAAGCCATGCAAAGCCTTGCCAATTTGCTGCTTGAATATGAAAGCAAAAGGCTTCAATGTAGTGATTTCTTTTTCCTTATGCTGAAAAGTGAAGCTGCTGGACAGTGGAAAAATTCAGGTTACACCATAACAAATTGTCTTCTAAAGAAAATGAATGGGCTAGACAACTCTTCACTTCAAAATAAGCAACAAAAATACATATAAGACTTATAGAAAAAAGACAATTAAAAACAGTGACCAAAAGGAAAAGTAGCTTCAAGATTCAAAGACTTTGCTTCCAATGACCGTTTAGTTATTTGATATCATAAATTCAAATATTTTCTATAATCACATGGTCCTTTCAATTATTATATACAATTATTATTCTGATTTTCAATATCTCTGAAACTTCCGAACCTTAAATTCCTCTACTTTATTCCTCTTAACCTCTTTTTTGTTGTTGTTGCTACTTTCTACCCTGCAAACTCCAGAATCTCTTCCTTAATTTTACTCTTGTGGATATCCTCAGGTTCTCTTTTCCTCCCCATTCTGTTCCACATTAGTTGAAACCATCTGGAAGAAGTTTAAAGTTGGAAAGACCCAATAACTGCCTTGTCTAAGCCTATGCTAGGTTTGCTGTGCCACACTAGGGAGGAAAAACATATAATTGCAAAGATTATGGTTTAACACAGGTTTTTTGTTTATTTGTCTGTTTTTTGTTTTTGTTTTTATTTTTCTTGAGTCAAAGTCTCACGTTGTCACCCCGGCTAGAATGCAGTGGCACAATCACAGCTACCACAGCTTTGACCTACTAGACCAGGGGTCCTCAAACTTTTAAAACAGGGGGCCAGTTCACTGTCCTTCAGACCATTGGAGGGGTGGACTATAGTTTAAAAAAAAAAACTAAGAACAAATTCCTATGCACACTGCACATATCTTATTTTGAAGTGAAAAAACAAAACGGGAACAAATACAATATTTAAAATAAAGGACAAGTAAAGTTAAATCAACAAACTTACCAGTATTTCAGTGGAAACTATGGGCCTGCTGTTGGCTAATGAGATTGTCAATGTCTGGTTCCATATTTGTCACCGCTAGTCGTAACAAGTTAAGGCGGCAAAAACACCCGGCGGGCCAGATAAATGTCCTCGGTGGGCCACATGTGGCCCACGGGCCGTAGTTTGAGGACCCCTGGACTAGACACAGGTGATCCTACCTCTTTAGCCTTCCAAGTAGCTGGGATTATAGGCACATGGCACCATGCCTGTCTAATTTTTTTTTCTTTTTTTCTGTAATAAGGTCTTGCCATGTTGCCCAGGCTGGTCTCAATGATATAGGTATAATTTATTGTCTTCCTTTACATAGTGAATTTCTCGGTCTTATGCGGTCCACATACACCCTGAGCCCAGTGTGGAGGTTTATGTGGAGTTCACATAACTGTATTACTCCAAGGAAGAAGCCTGTGTTGTGCTGCCTTCCACACATAATACAAGCTGTTTGTACCATCTTGAGACCACTACTAGTGGCTAGTGTGTGCCCCACCTTAGGGGCCTGTAGACACTGTCTCTATCCCTGAAGCTCTGATGCTACTTCACTGTGCACACCATGCCCTAGAGTAATCTCATACACACACACACACACACACACACACATACACACACACACACTCACACACACTCATACACAAAAGTCCAGAATATACAAAAATGAGAAAGAGATAGGAAACAAAGTGTATCACTACACAAAGCCACCAAAACATAATGATAAAAAGAGAGGAAGAAAGGGGCAACACCTCTACAAACTAACAAGAAAATAATTAGCAGAATGGCAGGAATAAATCCTTATCTATCAATAATTACTTTGAGTTACTTTGAGGATAAATGAATTAAATTAGTCATTTAAGTTAATAAATTTTATTTTCTAGAGTGACTGAATGAATTAAAAAAATACAAGACTCAACTATATGCTGCCTGAATTACTGTATATAACTTAATTTTAAAATACTTTTTATTTTTCCTAAATAATGCTAACAATCATCTGAACCTTCAGTGACTTGTAATCTTTGTGTTGGTGGGAGGTCTTCCCTCAATGTTGATGATGCCTGCTGACTGATAAGCATGGTGGTTGCTAAAGGTTGGTATGGCTCTGACAATTTCTTAAGATAAGACAACAATGATGTTTGCCCTATTTAATGAGTCACAAATGACTTCTCTGTCATATATGATGCTGTTTGATAGCGTTTTACTCACAGGAGAAATTTTTTACAAAATTGAAGTCAAACCACTCAAACACTGCCACTGCTTTATCAATCATGTATATGTAATATTCTAAAGTATTTGTTTTTATTTTTAACGTTGTTTATAGCATCTTTACCAGTAGTAGAGTCTAGACACTTTCTTTTCTTATCCATGAGTAGTAACCCCTTGCTAATTAAAATGTTATTGTAAAATTGAGCAATTAAGCCAGGCTCGGTGGTTCAGCTGTAATCCCAAGCCTTGGGAGGCTGAGGTGAGTGGATTGCTTGAGCCCGTGGGTTCGAGACCCGCCTGGGCAACTTGATGAGACCTCATCTCTACCATAAATCAAAAATCAGCCAGGCGTGGTAGTGCGCGCTTATAGTTCCAGCTACTCAGAAGGCTGAGGCAGAAGGATCGCCGGAGCCCAGCAGGTCGAGGTTGCGGTGGCCGGGAGCAGTCACTGCACTCCAGTCTGGGCGACAGAGTGAGACTCCAACTCAAAAAAATAAAAAAAGAAAAGGAAAAAAGATTGAGCAATTAGGTCACATCTTCAGGCTCCCCGTTTAATTTTAGTTGCAGTGCTATTTTCACCACATCTATAGTTACAGCCATCACTGTAGCCTTGAATCTCTCAAAGTCATCCATGAGGGTTGTAGTTAACGTCTTTCAAACTCTTATTCATGTTGATATTTTTGCCTCCTCTCATGAATCACAAATGTTCTCAATGGCGTCTAGAATGGTGAGTCCTCTTCTGAAGGTTTCCAAATTACTTTACACAGATCAATCAGAGGAACTATTATATATGGCATCTATAGCATCAGGAAATTTATTTCTTAAATAATAAGACATGAAATTCAAAATAATTATTGATTCACGGGTGGCAGAATGGATGTTGTGTTAGCAGGAAAGAAAAAACAATCATTTCCTCGCACGTTTCCATCAGAGCTTGGATGAAAGGGTAGGTGCATTGTCAATAAGCAGCAACATTTTAAAAGGAATCTTTTCTTCTGAATAGTAGGTCTCAACAGTAGGCATAAAATATTTAGTAAACCATGTTGTAAATAGTTATGTTGTTCCAGGCTTTGTTGTTCTACTTACAGGAACCAGGCAGAGAAGATTTAGCATAATACTTAAGGATCCTAGGATTTTCAGAATGATAAACGAGCACAGTCTTCAATTTAAAATCACCAGCTGCATTTTCCCCTCATGAAAGAGTTAGGATGTCCCTTGAAACATTGAAACCTGGCAATGACTTCTCTCTATCAATAAAAGTCCTATAGAGCATTTTCTTCCAATAGAAGGCTGTTTTCTCTATATTGAAATTGTGTTGTTCAGCGTAGCCACCATAATCATTTAACTAGGTCTTCTGGATAAGTTGCTACAGCCTTTACAACAATACCTACTGCTTCTCTGTTTTTATGCCATGAAGACCATTTAAACCGCATAAATCAATCTAAGCTATATTCAAACATTTCTTCTATAGCTTCCTCACCTCTCTCAGCATTCATGATATAGTAGCAAGAATATTGTTTCTGATTTGATCTTCTATTAAAACCACTGAAACTTCGTACAATAAGGTTATTTCACTTTCTTATCTTTCATGTGTTCATTAGAATAACACTTCATTTTTCTTAAAAACTTTTTATTTGCATTCACAACTGGCTAACTGGTATAAGAGGCCTAGCTTTCAGCCTGTCTAGGTTTTGATATTAACTTTATACATCTTTTTCTTTTGATTTAAAGTGAAATGTGTGACTCTTCTTGTCACTTGTCACTTATAGGTACTTGTAGTGCTATTAATTGACCTAATTTCCCTATTTTTATGTGTCAGGAAATAGGAAGTCCTGAGGAGAGAAAGAGACATGAAAATGACTGGTCATTAGAGCCATCAGAACACATGCAATGTTTATTGACTAAGTTCTCTGTCATATACGAGCATAGCTTGTGGCATCTCAAAGCAATTACATTAGCAACTTCAAAGGTCATTGATCAAAAATCCCTAGAACAGATCTAATAATGATTACATGTTTAAAATGTTGCAAATATTACTAACATGTAACAGCCACAACATGAGCACATGTGTTAGAAAAATTGTGCTCACAATTCATCATAGCAAACACAGGGAACCAATCCAGACACTCATCAAAAGTGGCCTGGATAAAGAAAATGTGGTACATATATTTGATTAAGTACTATGCAGTCATAAAGGTAAACAAAATCATGTCCTTTGCAGCAATATTGATGCATCAGGAGACCATCATTCTAAATGAATTACCACAAACACAAAGAACTCCATATGCCATATTCTCACTCATAAGCAAGCTCTAAACATTTAGCATGTGAGTGCAAAGTTTCAAACAGCTGACACTAGATTCTGTTGAAAGGGGGAGGGAGAGAAGGAGGAAAAATAGCAACTACCTATTGTGTATCATGTTCACTACCAGGGGGAGAGAGAGCTTTCTAAGTCCAAATCTCACCAGCACACAATTTTTATGTATCAAATTATCACATGTACCTCCCAACTCTAAAATTTAAAAAAATCTTTTTAAAAATGGGGCTCATAGACTTGCTTGATGCAAGGTTGTCATAAATCTTCAATTTGGAAAAAAATGTAATATCTGCAAAACACAGTAAAGTAAATCAAAATAAAACAAGGAATTCTGTATAGTAAAGACCACATATGACAAACTTACAGCTAATATATTGAACAGGAAGACGTTTAAAACTTCTCTTTAAGATCTGGGATAAAAAATGATTACTTTTGCCTATTTTATTCTACAAAGTACTGGAAATCTTAGCCAAAACAATTAGACAAGAGAAATAAATAAAGGATAACAAAATTAGAAACGATTATTGAAAAGGCATATAGCATTATATAGAGAAAAAAGACTTCACAAAAAAACCTGTTAGAATTAAATAGTAAATTCAGCAAAGTGGCAAGGTACAAAATCATCATAAAAAATCAGTAGGGTTTCTATAGATACTCTCTAAAAAAATAATTGCATTTGCAATAGCTACAAAATAAATATACCTAGGAATAAATTTAGTCAAGGAAGTGAAAGATCTGTACAATGAAAACTATAGAACATTGATCAAAGAAACAAAAGATAAAAATAGAGATTCTATGTTCATGGACTAGAATAGTTGATATTATTAAAATGACCATAATTACAAGAGCAATCTACTGAATCAATGTAATTCCTATCAAAAGAACTAAATTGGAAGCATCACACTACCTAACCTCAAAAACTTCAACAGAGCTATAGTAAACAAAAAAGTATGGTATTTGCATAAAAACAAACCCATAGGCCAATTGAACAGTATAAAGAACACAGAAATAGATTCACATATAGCAAGCTGATTTTTGACAAAGGTGCCAAAAATACACATTGGGAAAAAGACACTCTCTTCAACATACTGTGTAAAAAAACCTGAATATTCACATGCATAAAAAGAAAGTAGACTCCTATCTCTCAACATAAACAAAATTCAAGTCCAAATGGATTAAAGACTTTAATATAAGACAGCAAATTATAAAACTACTAGAAGAAAACAGGTTAAAAGTTTCAGGACATTGGTCTGACCAAGACTTTTTTTGAAAATAAAAACTGCAAACCCTAGGTAACAAAAGCCAAAAATAGACAGTTGAAACTATCGACAAAATAAGGAGACCATCTACAGAATGGGAGAAAATATTTGTAAACTATGCATCTGGCAAGGAGCTAATACCCATAATCTAAGGGGAACTCAAACAATCCAATAACAAAAATTATCCATATAATCTGATTAAAAAGTTGGCAAAGTTTCTGAATAGATGTTTCTCAGAAAAGACATATAAAGGCCAATAGGTATCTGAAAAAAAATGTTTATCATCATTAATCATTGGGGAAATGTAAATCAAAACAACAATAAGATATCATCTCATCCCAACTTGAATTGCTACTTTTAAAGGAACAAACACAAGCAGTCACCAACATATGAGAAAAATGTTCAACATCAAAATCACAAAAAATAAAAAATGCTGGCATAAATGTAGAGAAATGAGAACATTTATACACTGTTGGTGGGAATGTAAATTAGTACAGCCGTTATCAAAAATAATATGGTAGCTTCTCATAAATTAAAACTATAGCTGGTGGAGCTTAAGATGGCGACTGACAGGACAGACTGTAAGAGTCTCCGTGGAGACAAGTGTTCATGAAGACTCTCTGAGTGAGTGGGCAGGTACTGATGGGAGCATGAAAGCCTGTCTGAGGGTCCCCTCTCTGAGGGTAACTGCAAGCCCCCACTGCCCTGAGATTGGAGCGCCACCGGCAAGATCACGTGAAGGATCATCTGCTGATTGAAGGAACGCACCTGGGAAATGTCTGCTGAATCCAGCTGATTCCCATTGCCTGGCGCCCGGCTCACACCATCACCTGTCATAATGGATCAGCTAGAGCCCCGGACCTGATCAATGGAGAGAGAGGATCAGGAAAGCCAGAGAAGAGTCCATTCCCAGTGAGGAGCGCCCACCACAGCCATTTTCTTTGACTCAGGACCAGCCAGAGATTTGCATGGCCCCGCCCAGCTTTGTACAGTCTCCAACTTGTTGCCTAAGGTAATCCCATCAAAACTGGAGAGGCAGAAGCCTCTCTTGCAGGCTGAATCAGACACAGAAAACTCAGATCTGTGTGGCAGACCTGACAGGCAGCAAACCTAGTGAACCCAGATCTGACTCAGTCCCTCCCAAGTAGACCTGTGGCAACTGACCCAAGCTATCAGTAAATAACCCTATCTGCCTGGGAGAGCAGAGGGGAGGGGCTAGAGATCAGAGGTGGAGGAACTCATACAGGAAGGACCTCAGAGTCAGTCTGATTTCTTGCTTTTATTTTTTATTTTTATTTGTTGACTGTTTATGACTGCTTATTTTGCTCACTTTTGTTTGATTTTTGTTTTAGGATTCTTTTTTTCTCTTTCATTCTGGTTTTGATAACATTTTCAGACTTGCTTTGCTTTTGTTATTTTGCTGACTTATTTTTCTTTCTTCTTTCTATTCTTTAGACTCCCTGTTTATGTAAGGGAAGAGTACATCAATAGGCAGGATTTTGTTGGACTGTGTGTGTTTGTGTGGTTACCTGTATGCTCTAGGGATTTTCTTTTTTTTCTCTCTCTCTCTCTCTCTTTTCTCTCATTGTGTCTCTTTTCATTTGCTAGCTGGTATGTCTGTCTGTTTTCCCCTTTACTCTTCTCTCAGTCCACCTTCCTTTTGACTCACCCCTCCTTCTTTCATTATTTTCCTTTTTCTTACCTCACTTTGTTCCAGGGAGCAAACATAAACCCTCACTGCATGGACAGATTGTAAGGCAGTGGGAAATTAGTTCCAGGTGCCCATATACCTGTTGGTGGATACTGGGATCTGCAGATAGATTCTGAATCACAAATCCCTCCTCAACTAAATTTCGAAACTGCAAAAAGTACAGCCCCAACCCACAGTCCAGTTTCAGAAGTGAACAATGCCAGAGAATCCACATAAGGAAGAATACGAGACTGAGCAAAAAGAAGTGAAAGCAACCCGCCATCCCTGAAAAACAGAATTAAAGATGAAGGGGGGGGAAAAAAGGTGGGGGATGAGGATGAAAACCTAAACAAGTGAAGAAAAGTCAAAAGAAGAATATGTGTCTCTCACAGACAACTGGAAGATCAGACACTGAGAAAACAGATTTTGAATGCAAACAATGATGAACCCCCAGAATGACTGGTCTCAAGCTACAAACCCAGATATCAAGACATTAAAAGAGAGATTAAAAAGAATTGAGGAGAGACAAGAGGAAAACAGGAAGGTATTGATAACTGAGATAATAGAAGTAAAGAATACTGTGAATGAAATAAGTAACAAACTGATAAGCATAGAAACCAAATTAACCAAACAGAAGAAAGAATCTCAGAGCTTAAGGACCAAAATATAGAACTAACTCAAACTGCCAAAAATATAGAAAAGAAACTTAAAAAGGCAAAACAAAACCTTCAGGAGATGACTGATTACTTCAAAAGAACAAACCTTAGAGTAATTGGACTTCCTGAGACAGACAAAGACAGAGACCACCCTAGAACAAACATTCCATGAAATTATTCAAGAAAAGTTCCCCCATCTCATCAGTGATGTGATCATTCAAACACAAGAGATTCAGAGAACCTCTGCAGGACAATGAATGAGAAGACCAACTCCTAGAGACATACTAATTCACCTAAACAAAATAGGTATAAAAGAAAAAAATTCTAAAGGCAGCAAGAGAAAAAGATCAGACTACCTACTGGGAAGACCAGTTAGAATAGTAGCAGATTTATCTACAGAAATGCTTGGAGCCCAAATCTTTAAAGTTCTCAAAGATAATCAATTACAACCAAGAATAGCCTACCCAGTTAAACTAAGTTTCGTCAGTGAGGGAAAATTAAAATCTTTCCCAGACATCCAGTCCCTAAGAACTTACGCTGCCTCTAGATCAGTTCTACAAGAAACACTTAAGAAAGTATTAAACACAAAAGAAAGGGGAAAATGAGCAACAACATTCTTCACAAGAGTGCAGGAAAAAGATTGGCAACCCACATGAATCAACCTCAAAACCAAAAGAAACACAATAAACAAACAGGAACAATAACATCTCTATAAGAACCTCATGACAGGGAAAAACTCTCACATTTCAATAATTAGCCTGAATGTGAATGGACTAAATGCATCACTGAAAAGACATAGAATGGCAAAATGGGTAAAATATCATGAGGCAACAATATATTGTCTCCAAGAGACTCATCTCAACAGAAAGGACACTCACAACCTCAAAGTAAGGGGATGGGAAGCAAAATTTCAGGCGAGTGGAACACAAAAGAGAGCTGGAGTTGCAATCTTAATCTCAGTCAAACTACCCTTTAAGCTATCAAAAATGTAAAAAGATGAAGGTCACTATATAATGATAAAAATTTCAATCCAACAACAAGAAATATCCCTCCTAAACATATATGCACCAACATAGGAGCACTAACATTCATAAAGCGGCTTCTAAACAAACTTAAGAAAGAGATTGACTCTAACACTATCATAGCTGGCGACTTTAATACCTCACTCACAACCCTAGGCAGATCTTCAAGACAAAAAATCAGCAAGGAGATCCAGACCCTCAATGAGACTCTTGAACAAAAGGCCTTAACTGATACCTACAGAATACTCCACCTAACAACCACAGAATATACATTCTACTCATCACCACATGAAATGTATTCCAAGATTGACCACATCATTGGCCATAAATCAAACATAAACAAATTTCATAAGAATGAAATTTTGCCATTCACCGTCTCAGACCACAGTGGAAAAAAAAATATCAACACCAACAAAGTTTCCCCAAAACCCACAAAGCCATGGACACTAAGCAGTATGATGCTAAGCAACCCCTGGGTCAACAATGAAATCAAAACAAAGATCAAAATATACCTGGAAACAAATGAAAATGAAGAAACATCTTACCAAAACCTCTGGAATGCCATGAAAACAGTGGTAAGGGGGGTATTCATATCTTTACAAATGCCCATGAAGAAAATGGAAAGATCACAAGTTAGCAGCCTAACAAGTCACCTAAGGGAGCTGGAAAAGCAAGACCACCAAACCCCTAACTTCAGCAGAAGAATCCAGATCACCAAAATAAAAGCCCAAATCCAGAACATAGAAGACAAAGATGTAATAAAAAAAACAACAAAACAAAAAGCTGGTTCTTTGAAAGAGTAAACAAGATCAATGGTCCCCTAGCCAGACTGACCAAGAAAAAGAGAGAAAAAGCCCAAATAAACTCAATCAGTAACAAAAAAGATGAAGTCACAACTGATCCTGAAGAAATACAAAAGATTATCAGAGACAACTATGTACACCTGTATGGAAACAAACTTGAAAACCTAAAGAAAATGGAGGACTTTCTGACATCACACAACCTCCCTAGGTTGAAACAAGAAGAAATTGAGACCCTAAATAGACAATAACAGTTAAAGAAATTCACTATGTTTTAAGAAAACTACCTACAAAAAAAGCCCTGAACTAGATGGCTTTCCAGTCAAATTCTACAAAACATACAAAGAGAACTGATACCAATCCTATTGAAAGTATTCCAGGTGATTGAGAAAGATGGAACTCTCCCCAAATCATTTAATGAAGCTAACATCACATTGAAATCCAAGCCAGGTAAAGACCCAACAAAGAAAGAGAAGTACAGGCCAATATCTTTGATGAACACAGATACTAAAATTCTCACAAGATCCTAGCAAACCGGATTCAACAACATATCTCAAAAATCACCCATCACAACCAAGTAGGCTTCATCTCTGGGATACAAGGCTGGTTCAACAATCATAAGACCATAAACATAATTAAATACATCGATAGACATAAAAACAAAAAACACATGATTATATCATTAGATGCCAGAAAAGTTTTTGATAACATCTAGCCCCCCTTGATAAAAACCCTTGAACATCTAGGCATAGGTGGAATATACCTCAAAAGAGTAAGAGCCATCTATGAGAAACCTACAGTCAGCATACTCCTAAACAGATAAAAATTGGAACCATTTCCCCTGAAAACTGGAACAAGATAAGGATGCCCACTTTCACCCCTCCTGTTCAACAGAGTTTTGGAAGTCCTAGCTAGAACAATCAAAGAAGAGAAGGTGATCAGGGGTATCCAAATAGGAAAAGAGGAAGTCAAGTTATCTCTTTTTGCAGACGACACGATTGTATGCCTTGAAAACTCAAGAGAATCTGCCAAAAATCTCCTTGCACTGATAAAGGACTTGGCAAAGTCTCAGGGTATAAAATAAATGTGCAAAAGACAATCGCATGTCTTTACACCAATAATAAACAAACAGAAACCCAAATAAAAAGCAGAAATCCTTTCACAATAGCCCCCCAATGAAATACCTTGGCATCTTCCCAACCAGAGATGTGAAAGACTTTTACAATTTAAACTACAAAACACCACTTAAAGAAATCAAAGATGACACAAACAAGTGGAAAAATATCCCATGCTCATGGATTGAAAGAATCAACATTGTTAAGATGTCCATTTTACCTAAAGCAATCTACAGATTGGACACAATATCCATCAAATTACTAGGAACATTATTCTCAGACCTAGAGAAAACAATACAGGAATTCATATGGACACATAAATGACCAAGAATAGCTAAAACAATCCTCAGCAAAAAAACAAACAAACAAAGCAGGAGATATCACACTCTCAGACTTTAAACTTTATTATAAAACTACAATTATCAAAATAGTCTGGTATTGGTACAAGAACAGGCTCCTAGACCAATGGAATAGAATTGAGATTCCAGAAGCAAAACCTCAATTTCTCAACCAACTCATCTTGACAAAGGCTCCACCATCCACTACTGGGGAGACGAGAACCTATTCAGTAAATGGTGCTGGGAAAACTGGCTGACCACATGCAGCAGGTTGAAACAGGACTCCTACCTACCCCCATAAACAATAGTTAATTCTCAATGGATCACAGACCTAAATATAAAACCTCAAACTGTAAGAACGTAAGAAAATGCAGGAGACACTCTTATGGAAGTTGGAACTGGCAAACAATTCCTGATCAAAACCCAAAGTGCATAGGCCATAAGAGAAAAAATAGACAAGTGGGACCTCATTAAACCGACAAGCTTCTGCAAAGTCAAAGAAACCATCAAGAGAGCAGGGAGACAGCCCACTGTCTGGGAGAAAATATTTGCCAACCCCATGTCTGACAAAGGTCTAACATCAAGAATTTACAAAGGACTCAAATGTGCTGAAAAGAAAAAACAAACTTCACCATTACAAAGTGGGAAAAAGATATGAATAGACACTTCTCAAAAAAAGACATATGAGCAGCCAACAGATTCATAATAAAATGTTCAACCTCACTAGTCATCAAGGGGATGCAAATTAAAACTACACTGAGATGCCACCTAACTCCAGCCAGGATGGTCATCATCAATATCTAAAAAAATAACAGATGCTGGAGAGAATGTGGTGAAAAGGGAACACTTCTACACTGTTGGTGGGAGTGTAAACTAGTACAACCTCTATGGAAACCAGTGTGTGGTGATTCCTAAAAGTTTTAAAATTCGACCTTCCATATGATCCCGCAATGCCCCTACTGGGAATATACCTGGAAGAACTCAAATCACTCTATAAAAAAGATACCTGCCCATATATGTTTATCACAGCATTGTTCACAATAGCAGGAACATGGAACCAATTGTGCTGCCCATCGAAAGCGAACTGGATAAAAAATGTGGTATATCTACATGATGGAATATTATGCAACCATAAAAAAGAATAAAATCATGAACTTTGCAGCAACCTCGATGGAATTAAGAGTTTATAATACTGAGTGATCACTCACAGAAACAAAGAGCTGAGTATCACATGTTCTCACTCATAAGTGAACATTGAACAACTACCGTAATACTATAAGAAAAGGATTGACAGTAGTGGGAAACTGTGAGGGGGAGGGGGCATGGCGAGGTTGGATTGACAGTAGTCTATATCTCCCTGGGTAGGAGGGCACACCTCATCAACAAGGGTAACTGCACAATGAATATTTGTATACAAAACCCTGAATTGAACTCCACAATTTTAAAGTAAAAATTAAAATTGGGAAAATAAAATAAAGTAAAATAAAACTATAACTACCATATGATCCAGCACCGTAGGAAAGAAAGTCAGTTTGTCAAAGAGATATCTGCACTTTTATGTTTGCAGCTGCACTATTCACAGTAACTAAGATATGGTGTCAACCTATGTGTACATCAAGAGATAAACTGATTAAAAAAGTGGTATATATACAAAAGGGAATACTTTCAGCCATAAAAGAACAAAATGGTGCTATTTGCTGCAACATGGATGAACTCAGAAGGCATGTTAACTGAAATAAACCAGGCACAGAAAAACACCCACATGATCTCACTCATTGATGAAATCTAAAAAAGTTGATCTAATAGAAGTACAGAGTGGAATATTGCTAATCAGAGACTGAGGAGACTAAGAAGGAAAAAGAAACAGGAGAGAGATTGATCAACTGTTATAAGAAGAATAAGTTGTGATGTTCTATGTCACAATAGTATAATCATATCAACAATATTGTATTGTGTATTTCAAGATACCCAGAAGAGGGGTATTTTGACGTATTCACCACAAAGAAATGAAAAATGTTTGAGATGATGGATGTGTTAGCTATTCTGATTTGATCATTGCATACTATATACATGCATTGAAATATCACCCTGTACCCCATCATGTGCACAATTATTATATTTCAATTAAAAATAAAATAAAACCTAAAAAAAAGTGGTAATCAAATATCTCTAGACAAACTTTTTAAATGTAAGGAATAAAGTAACTGTAAATTTTTCTCTTTTACTTAAATAATTTTCTTTAATTGAATATATTTTACTTATATTTCTAGTTTAATTTCATATATTTTGCTTAATTTCAAAATGAAAATATATGTATGATATAAATATACATCATTATTGTACTTAAGTTCCTTTGTATTTTAGTTTGGAAAATATAGTTTATTTAGAAAGCAGATTGGAGAGAGAGAAAGAGGAGATTCACCTCCCCAAGGTTGATACGGAACCACGGCTTAGGGGAAAAGAGCCATGTGGCCAGACCAGTGCTTAGCAAAAGCAATGACTGTCATGGCTCAGTGAACACATGGCCTGGCCAGAGATTAAAGAGAAACAATGGTCATACTTACACTCTTAAGCTAAATATGTAAACACTAGGATTACTCGAGATCAAACATTTACCGCCAAATAATTGATATTTTATCGAACTAATAAGCTTATTCCTATTGTGACATTTTTATTAAAAAGTAAATTTATATCTACTCATAAATTTAAATATCAACAAATTTGCAAAATGGAGACAACAAAGACTAAATCAAAAATTCCACACTTATAAAGATCAGATTTTAATTTATAATTGTTTTTTGAATTGACTGTGGGTGTTTTGAGTGGTGACAAAAAATGGAAAAAATGCACCCACTATGAAGCCTTAGAAGTAAGAAGTAGGAGTACCATCTGCTTTGGAGAAAATTACTCTTTACCAATCAGTTAAATGTTTGTAAGCTTTGTAGAAATTTCTCAAAAGATGTCTGTGCTCCTCAAAGTAAATGTCATTTATGGAATCAAATATAAATATTCATAAATGAAATGTGTGGGTATATACAATATTGAATTTTTTTAGCAGGATCTTAATTAAAGTGGAGCATCGTTGAAAGAATAGCAAAATTTAAAAGAAAGAAATGTCAATTGTCTATTATACAATGGCACTAAAAGAGAGATCACCAATTTGAATACTCACTCTTGTTATTGCAGAACTTTCTTAGTTAAAAGAGAGTAAAAAATTCTGTGACTCTCAGAGATTTTTTACAGTTTGCCTTTTAATCTTAAGTAAAGATGTTTTTGGTACACAAAAATGTGCAAATATATTTGGACTGAACTGAAGCTGATTATTTAATGATTCAAAATTATTTTCCTTCAGAATTAACAATATACCTTCTTTCATTTATAATAAGTTGATAACTATATAAAATTAACTATACATCATAAAATCTATGAATAAGTAACATGATTTCAACTTCAGTGGTTGGGTCTCTAATAGACCAAATATAAACACGGTTGATTAAATTGTTCAATTTTTGTTTTAATACCTTACCATTACCTGAAATCACTCTAAGTTAATAAGCCACTTGTACTGTATTCTATTATACATATTATTTTCCTTTGTAAGCTTGATTTTTGGTTTCCAAAATATTTATATATTTTCAAAATATGTTAATACCATGCAATTATATTTTATATGTACCCAACTATATATGTATAGTGTATAATACTTTCAAGGTATATAAAATGTATATATGTAATACTCTTAAAATATTATTTTTTAACATTACATTATAGTTACCATTACCAATAGATAAGTTCTGTATTGATCATTTACTTTTAATACTTTGGTACTTTATTTTTTAATCGCACATTTTAAGTTTTTTTGTTAAAATATATTTAGAATTTATTTAATGCTCTTATTTAGTTCATTTAGCAAATGCATTTCTTTTGGTAAAGTCTTTTCAGAATATAAGAATAATCAAAAAGTCAAGTAGTTTCACAATGGAAAGAGCCATTAAAAGAATACTGCATACATTGTCTGAGTAATTATACATAGTTCAGGCTTAGTAGAACTGTTGGCTAAATTTAATGCATTCATAGTGTCCACATCAACAATAAGGAATCTGAAACATTGTGTATTTCCACAATTGTTCATCTGTTTAGGCTAAACCTTATTTAAACAACAGTTAGCTCAATTAAACTCTTTGTCTGAGTTGCTTCTCAATCATGTATTTTCACTGAATTAACTGTTTTGAGTGCTGTTGGAGAATTAGTTGTCTAAGTTGACTAAACCAGTTAAAAGGTAGGATTTCTTAAAATATATATTTAGATCTTAATAATATTAATAATTTAGAGTATTTTAAAATAAGTTTTTGATTAACTTCAATTATTTTGTATATAAAAAATACACTATTTTGTGGAAATTACTTAAAGATGTATAGTCCATATCTGATGTCATGTTCAGATGACTTTGGAAACAAAGTTGTTTTATTAACACTAATTATCTTTATAATTGTAAATAGTAAATGAGTACATATTTTTTGAATTGACTTAAACATGTATATTGTTTTCTATAACTGCAATATATATGACTTTAAAAATAATGCACTCATAATATTTAAATAAAATATATAAATGGTTATATATGTTACTAAAATTTGACACTGGATAAATATAATATTCTCAAACTAGACCAAAGCATTTTGAAGATGAGATTAGGAAAAAATGATGAGTTTGCTTATAGACTACTGAAGAAAGAGTGCTTTACTGTAAACATTTGATCTATATGTCATAAACTTGATATAAACACTTCCTATTTGCCACAGATTAGTTTCACATATCAGTACAAAATTTAATTCCCTCCATCCCTCCACAAAAAAGTAAACTTTTAAAGAGAAAAACATTAATTAATAGGAGAAAAAATTTTTATGAATGGATGCTAAAAGAAAGTAGTTTTAAAACCAAAGTAGTGTGTAAAAGTCTGGCATTTCATTCAGGTTTATTTTTTAATTTGCCTAATTTCAAGGAATTGATCAAAGTCTTACTTGATTTTGAGACTCTCAGAGTCCATGATTGGCTAAATAAAGGAGAGAAAGTCAATAATATACTAAGTTGACACTACTTCGTATTGAAACATTGGAGATGATTAATTTTTTAATTAATCATACTAATAATCTGCCACATTGTACACAGTTATTATATCAATCCTAAGTTCTGGACAAAAGTGATTAGTTTGAAATAATTTAAACAATTTAACTGTTTTAAATTTATACTATTAGGAGCAACACATTTCTAAAACAAACAAAAAGGCTAGATTTTTATTCCAATGACACAATACCTAGCATATCGCAGAACCTTAAATAATGTTGAATAAAATTTAAAATCCAGGAAAATAATTTCTATTAAATTTCTAAAAAAACAGTCACAACAGCTTTGCATTTTCTGTAAAAGTAGCATTCTCTCTTCTTTAACCAGCACTTGGCATTGATGTAGAGATTCTGACAGCAGAATGATAGACATGGATTGGCAGGAGATAGAAACTAGATATTAATATTCAGTAAAAATGAAGCTAGACCCCCTATCTCTCACCATACACAAAAAATATTCTCAAATATTTTTGGGAGAATTAAATGTGAGACTTAAAACTATAAAACTATTAGAAGAAAACATTGGAGAAATGCTTCAAACACAGGCCTGGGTAAAGACTTTTCGGTTAAGATCTGAAAAGTACGAGAAACAAAAGGATAAATAGGCTTATACGTAAAAAATTTCCACACAGCAAAGAAAGCAATAAACAGAGTAAAGAGACAACTTTCAAAATGAGAGAAAATATTTGCAAACTATCTACCCAACAAAAGAATAATAATCAGAAGATATAAAAAACGTAAACAACTCAATGACAAAAATCTTAATAATTCAATTACAAAAGGGCAAAAACAACTGAATAGATTTTTCTCAAAGTAAAACATACAAATGGCCAACAGTTAACTGAAAAAATGCTCAACATCACTAATTAATGGGAAAATACACATCAAAACCATAATGTGATATCATCTGACTTTAGTTAAAATGGTGATTATCAAAAAGACAATAACGCACTGGCAAGCATGTGAGGAAAAAAGATTTCTCGTACACCTGTGGTCGGAATGTGGAAAACAATATGGAGGTCATTATGGAAAACAATGTGGAGGTCCCTTAAAATATTAAAAATATCACTACCGAATGATCCAGTAATTCCACTGCTGAATATACATCTAAAATAAAGGAAATTTGTATAAAGAGATATCTGTATTCATATTTATTGCAGCAATATTCACAGTAACAAGGATTTGGAAGCAACCTAAGTGTCTATGGACAGATGAATGGAAAGAAAAATGTTGTATGTATATTCAATGGAATTTTATTGTCATAAAAGCAATAAAAGTATGCCATTTGCAACAACATGGATGAGCCTGAGGAACATTATATTAAGTAAAATAAGCCAGTTACAGAAAGACAAATACTACATGTTCTCACTTATGTTCAGGAGCTAAATGAAGGTAGAGATCTCATGAAGGTAGAGTAGAATGGTGGTTATCAGAGGTTAGGAAGGGTAGTGGAAAGGGGACATAAAGAGAGGTTGATTAACGGGCTAAAAAGAAAACATAACCAAAAAAAAAAACAAAAAACGAAAAAAACAAGAGGAATATGTTCAAGAGTTCTAGAGCACAGAAGGTGGCTATAGTTAAAAATAATTTATTGTATATTTCAAAAAAAAGCTAGGAGAGAAGATTTGGAATGTTTCCAGCACAAATAAATGATAAATGTTTTAGGTGATGGATATACCAGTTACTCTAATTGTACGTATGCATCAAAATATTATATGTACCCAATAAATACGTAAAGTTATTATGTATTAATTGAAAAAAGATAGGGAGCCATGTAAGCATCAGGCCCATGGTGGGTACAAATGTAGAAACATCTGGTCACTGAAAGGAGAGACACCAACATGGAGATACAATGACTGGATAGAATTTCTTTCCCTAAAAGAGACAAGGACTGAGTCATTACAATAGACAGACTGGGCACTGTGATGTGTGCTGAGGAAGGTTTTGGGATAAAGGATGTGGGCTTGTCTTTAGCAACCAATTTATTAAAATTAATGTATTATTAAAGACAAGGTGCAAATATAGGTAATATCAACAAGGGAGTAGCTTCACATAATCCTTGGTAATTTATCTAAGTCTTTGTATTCTTTTTTCCCAGAGGCAAAAGGAAGAGATTCTCTCTCTCTCTCCCTCTCCCTCCCTCCCTCTCATTCTGTTTTTCGGTATTTCTGCATGCCTGTTCCTCTGCTCATTCATCCATTCATTTACTCATCCATTCATGCATCCATTTACACATATATCTATTTAAATAAAAGGCAAAGAATAATTTAAAAGTGTACAAAGGTAACTCATTTAAAGTAAAAAAAAAAGGCACTCATTTCTACCTCTTCAGTCCAATAAATCTCTAGCTCATTCTATGCTCTCTTATCTACTAAGATCCTCTTATCTATACATACAAATACCTGGACATAGGACAAAATTTTATTTTGTATTTAAGAGCTATCCAAAATAAAATAATGTGCTCACTATTTGTAGTCCATATACATGATCTTAATTTTTAAAACAGCCACATTAACAAAAAATAAAATAAGTAAAAGTTGTCTGACAATATATTTCACTGAACCCAATATATCTTAAATATATTTTCATCAAGAATTCAACATAAAGAAATTAGTGAGATATTTGATGTTTGTATTATTGTCTTCAAATTTGGTGCCTTTTACACTTTAGAACATTTCAGTTTAAACTAGCTACATATCATTTGCTGAGAAGCAGTAAGTGGCTACCATATTTATCAGTACTGACATGCTGTTCTACCATATACACTATGTAGCACTTAATTTGTCCCATTTAATATATCCTAGTCATGCCTATGAAGAGGATAGACAGTTATGCCACACTTTCTAAGTACTCCATAGAAACTTACTATATGAGTGTTACAAGTGGAGCTTAAATATCTCTCAATGCTAAAGAAAAGATTAAGAAAACTGTATACATTATGTATACATTATGAATTATGCCTTCATTATGAATTTGATAAAATATTCCTAAGTAATAGATGATTAAATTAAAATTTAGTGAAGCTATGCATTCAAATGCAGTAGTAGGACATCCTGACAGATAAACACACTAAACCTGGCATGTCCAACCTGTGGCCTGTGAGCTGCATGTCGTCCAGGACATCTAGTAATGTGGTTCCGCAAAATATTTTAACATTGTGGTTTTTAGCATATATTTCCTTCATGACCCCGTGTGTAGTTCCATTTCTGAAGTTAACAATTACCCCTTATTCATGACATTGTTTTTCAGCAACACCTACATTTGTGTGCAGCTGTTTTCAATTATGAAGCACATGAAGAGCAAAATTTGAGCAAACATTTCTTAAGAGTACCTAGAACATTCACTAAGAATTGCGACCACTTTCATTGAACTAGACATTGACAGATTCGTTGTACAAAAACATGTTCAAATATCCCACTAGTTTTCTATTGTTCTCATCTTCTAAACTTTATAATAAAAATATACAAAATAAAAAGTCTTATTATGCAAATACGCTAACTAAATTGTATAACTTATATGCAGCCCAAGACAATTCTTCTTTACTTGATGCAATCCAGGGAAGTCAAAAGGTTACTCGATGCAGTCAAGGGAAATCAAAAATTTGGACAACCCTGTACTAACTATACTCAAATATGCTTAGTTGAGGACTGGATAGGAGATCCAAAAGTATTGATTACTTTTAGCCATAACTTCAAAAGATAAAGACAGGAAGCTTATAAAATCACCATCGAACTCTCTATTGTGGCTTTTACATTATTACATTATTAGGTTTATTCTGATTTTTATAATTCCCTTATGATTATTATAAGTATTAATAATATAGTTCATATAAAGTACAAAATTATTTCCCTTGAAAATGCTTCGAATTTGGTTGTGGTACTTCGGGGTTAATTCAAATAGTCTGCTTATAAAATGAAATTGAAATAAATGATCAATTAGAAGTGCACGTAAAGTTCAGAATGTATGCTGGGATAAACATTCAATGCAGAATGACAAGGTAAATTGATGCAGTGGACTCTGTAATGTCTAGAATCAAGCAAGCTTCACTCTCTAAACAGAGTGTTGAAATCAGGAAGAGATTTTAAAGTTGAACTTAGCTGCTTCCATTAAGATTCACTGACACAGGACTTATGCCGGCTCTACTTCTGTAGTGGACTGAGCACTGATGTCCACATATGCATACACATATTTTCTACGGAATCATGCTTGTTGGTTTATTTAAAGAGACAAGTTTTCTACCTGATGCTTATTAATAGTATTATTAATAGTATAATTACATTTCAAATGCTCAAAACTTGTGAAGACCACATTTGCATGTACAAAATAGACCTTTTTTTAAAGAAAAATGCTAAGGTTGTATAATATTAATTTTTATTTTGAGGAGTATGCAGATATGAGTGCATTTATTTCACAAACAATAAAAAAGTGGAAATCTAATAGAACTAATGCCCATTAGGTTGCCAGACACCAAGCTGAGATATTAACTGTTAATAGTACATTTTTATTGTTCAGTCAGGATCTTCTTATGTTGCTGTTCAAATTGCAAATAGCTAATACTAATGAATCAATTCTAAAAGGATAGCAGAAGAGAACTTTCCCTTTAAAAACACTCACCAAATTGAGTTGCATGTCATCAGAAGGTTTCAGGTGTCTGGACTTACATTAACTGACAAACATAAAGAAATAAA
This sequence comes from Carlito syrichta, assembly GCF_000164805.1. Lineage (NCBI taxonomy): Eukaryota > Metazoa > Chordata > Mammalia > Primates > Tarsiidae > Carlito > Carlito syrichta. Next base: position 977,150 of record NW_007253174.1, read on the forward strand.
GAAATAATTATGTGATTGAAAATTGCAGATTTGTGAAAAATAAGCTGGTAGATGAAGGTATTATCTAATAGAGAAATGAGGTTTATGTTTATAAGAGTCATGAAAATCCATCTAACTGAAATACAGACTTAGCCCCTAAAATCTTTTAAAATATGCTTTTAACATTTTTTTTTTCTTTATTTTAAAGATGTGGGGTACAATTCAGGGTTATGTATTCAAATGTTCATTATGCAGGTACCCTTGTTAATGAGGTGTGCCCCTCCCTCCCCTGGCAATTTCCCTTAACTGCCAACCCTGCCCCCTCCCCTGTTAGTTTCCTACTACTGCCAATCCCTTTCTTATAGTATTATGATAACCTTTCAAGGTCTGTTTATGAGTGAGAACACATGGTACTCTGTTCTTTGTTTCTGTGATCGATCACTGAGTATGATAGATTTAGGAAATAAATGCTTTATATACTAAAAACATATGAAGTGGGTTTAACTTTTTTGGTTTATAAATATGACATGTTCATATTGATCATAATACAATAATAATATTTGAATCTTATTAAAAAGTAACATACATAACAGATAATTTAGAATGAAGGGATTATCTTAGTATAGAGATGATATAATTCCCTTTTTAAGTACACAGCCATTATAAAAAAGTGCTGAATTGAATCGCAGAAATTAAAGCATAAACACTCCTTTATTCAGAAATGTAGTGATATAATCTTCAATGGTGTCCTTATAGTACCATTCTTGTGTGAATATTTTATCTATTTAACAACTTGTGACAATAAATTAAATATAGAGCTTTTTCTAAAATGGAAAATTATTATTTTGTAATACTTAAATTTTCTTTGTGCATGATAATTCAGTTTACTTGCTTGTATATAACTTGATATTGAAATTATATTTAATAGACAATAAACTGAGAAAAGAACACTTCGTGACCAATTCAGTTTCAAGACCACATAATATTAAAAAGTAGCAAGGCAGTTAGCAGTACAGATTTAGTTCACAGTAAGAAATCCTGTGTTTCTGATTCTTCTTAAATTTCAGAGTAGTGTTATAAAAGTAAGATTTCAGAACTGTATGACATCTCACATGCAGTAAAAATAAGAAATATCTTTTTAAAAATTACCTACAGGATTTAAAATAAAAATGTATACAAAATTTATAAATCTATTGTATTGTACACAAATGTATAAGCATAGAATGTGTGACAACATAAAGAGTGAGAAGGCAGGGTTGTACAGGTATATAAATTTTTTTGTATGCTATTGAAGTTAAATTGGCATCAATTTAAAGTAGGATACTATAAATTTAGGATTATAAATGTAATCCCCATGGAAATGACAAAATATTTTAAAAATATATAAAAAGGAAAGATTAATCAAAAGAGTTTACAAAAATCACAAAACAAGACAATAATAGAGGGAAAATAAGACAAAAAACAAACATAATACATAAAGAAAACAAATTGTTTAAATGTAAAGGAGTTAAGCTCTCCAATTAAAAAAACAGATTTTAGAGTGGATTTTTAAAAAATTATCTATCTATATGCTTTCTCCAAAAGACTCATTTTAGATCAAAAGACACAAATAGATTAAAAGTGAAAAAATAGAAAAAGACATTGTATGCAAATAGTAGCCCAAAGAGACCTAGGAGGCTATACCAACATCGTACAAAATAGACTTTATGAGAAAAAAGTGGTTACGAGAGACAAGGAAGGAAATTGTATGTTGATAAAAGTTTCAACTCTTCAAAAAGATATAGAAGTTAAAAGCACATGCATCAATCAAAACTGACCCCAAGACATATGAAGAAAATATTGACAGAATAGAGGGGAAAAACAATCTTACAATAATAGTTATAATTTCATTGCACCACTTTCAATAATAAATAGAACATCTAGACAGAGATCAACAAAAATATGCAGAGATAGATAGATAATTTGTATAACACTATGAATAAACTAGATCTAATGGACTACATAAAACACTTCACCCAGCAATAGCAGAATACTCGTTTATTTCAAGAAAATATGGAACATTCTGTAGGCTAGATCACCATTAGGCTAAGAGACAAGTGTCAATATATTTTAAAAATTGGCATCATACAATCTAATTTTTCTGACTACGATGGAATAGAGCTAAATATCAATAACAGAATGAAAACCAGGAAATTCAAAAATAAATAGAAATTAAATAATGCACTCATAATAACCAATGGGTTAAAGGAAAAATTACAAGAGAAATTTAAAAAATACAGACAAATGAAAATTAAAACACAGCATATCAAAACATAGGTTTGAGTAAAAGCAGTTCTCCCTAGAAATTGATAATTATAAATGCCTATGTTGAAAGATTTTAAGTCAATAACTTCACTTTATATTTTGAGAAACTGTATAAAGAAGAGCTAGCAGAAGGAAGGAAATAATAAATATTAGAGAAAAGATAAATAAAACAAAGAATAATAAAAGAGATAGTCAAAAAACTAGAGGCTGGTTCTTTGAAATTTTCAACAAAATTGACAAGACTTTAACTTGACTAATCAAAATAAGTAAAATAAGAAATAAAACTGTAGACAATACTACAAACCTTACAGAAATAAAAAGGATCGTAAGATGATGCTACAAAAATATCTTACACTACCAAATTAGAAACCCTAGAATAAATTTTTTCAATTTTTTTTTGAAACACACTAATTTTCTAAGCTGACTTAAAAAAAAAATCTGGACCTTCCTGTAGCGAGTAAAGGGATTGAAACAGTAATAAAAAAATTCACAATGGAGAAAAGATCCAATGATTTTACCTGAAAATTCTAACAAACATTTCATAAAGAGGTATCATCAATTTTTCTCAAAGTTTTACAACATTTTAAAAAAGGGACACTTCCTAACTCATTCTATGAGGCCAGTATTACTCCAACACCAAAGTCAGATAAAGATATCACAAGAAAAGAAAACTATAGAACAATAGCCTTTATGCAGATACAAACATCCTCAGAGAAATATAAGCACATTGAATCAAATAATATATTAAAAGGATTATACATTATGGCCAGATGAGATTTATCCCAGAAATGCATGAATGTTTCAAAAACAAAAATCAATTAATGAAATACATTTTATTAATAGAATGAAGAAAAAACAAAATCATCCTAATTGATGCAGACAAAATATTTGAACAATCTTTCATGATAAAAATAGTTCATTAACAAGAGATTAAAAAGTCCTTCAGCTGGTCTTGGTGGCTCAGCCTGTAATCCCGCGCCTTTGGGAGGCTGAGGTGAGTGGATTGCCTGAGCCCGCGGGTTTGAGACCGCCTGGGCAACTTGGTGAGACCTCATCTCTACAATAAATCAAAATAAGCCAGGCGTGGTAGCGCGCGGCTGTAGTTCCAGCTACTTGGAAGGCTGAGCAGAAGGATCACCGGAGCCCAGCAGGTCGAGGCTGCGGTGGCCAGGAGCGTCCACTGCACTCCAGACTGGGTGACAGAGTGAGACTCCAACTCAAAAACAACAACAAAAAGACAAAGAAAACAAACAAACAAACAAAAAAAACAAAAAAAAGTCTTTCAATGTGATAAAGATCATATTAGAAAAAACAAGAAAGGGAAAGAAAACAGAGTCAATAGCATGCTCAATGTGCAAAAACTAAAAGATTTCCAGAAACAAGACAAGAATGAGAGATGTCCACCTTCACCATTTATATTAGCATAGTATTGGAAGTTGTGGAAAGAACAATAAAGCAGAAGTCAATCATTAATTTATTAATAACATGTAAATTGAAAAGAAAGAAAATTGTCTTTGTAAATATATTTACTATATATGTGGAAAATCATAACTATTACACCAAAGTTTTAAAAAACTGTTAAAACTAATAAATGCAGAAAAGTTGCAGACTAAGAAGTCTGCTAAAAAATTAAACTTATTTGCTAAAAATGAATAAATCATAAAGGAAATTAAGAAAACAATGCCATTTATACTAAATAATAATAAAATGTCTACTATATTTAGCCCAAAAGATGAAAGACATGGGCACTGAAAAATAAAAAAAAATGCTGAAATTGAAGAAATTTTCTTTAAAAAAGGAAGTTTTTTCTGTATTCATTAATAAAACATTTAATATTGTTAAGATGTCAGTACTACCCAAAGTGACCTACAGATTTAACCCCAAACCTATCAATATCCCAGCAGTCTTTTTGCAAAAATATAAAAATTAATTCACAAATTAATACAGGATTTCAAAGACAGTCAAGTAGCAAATCCAATCTTGTGAAATAAGAGCAAGTCATAGAACCGATATTTCCCAACTTCAAAACTTACTACAACTACAGTTATCAGAACAGTATAGTATTGGCATAAGAATAGAGACATTGACCAAAAGAATAAAATTGAGAGTCATGAAATAAAATCTTTATTATCTATGCCCAATTTACTATTGGCAAAGGTCCAAAGTCCATTTAACAGAGAAAAAAACAGAACTATGGTGTGAAGACTCCCTCCAAAATTAATAAGGAATTTTAATTGCCAAACTGATGATATTAAGATATGAGTCCTTTAAAAGATTATTAGATTATGAGAGCTCTTCCTTCATGAATGGATTAATGTTGCTATCTCTGAATTGGGATAGTTATGTGGAAGTGGGTTCCTGATAAAATGATAGGTTCAGATCTCATTTTATCTCTCTGTCACCCTGCCCAATCCCCATGGGATAATAAAGCAAGAATGCCATCACCAGCCAGTTCCATGCTCTTGGACTTCCCAGCATCCAAAACTGTGAGCCAAGTAAACCTCTAGTGTTTATAAATTATCTGATCTGTGGTATTTTGTTATAGCAACAGGAAATAGACTAAGTCTCTTTTAAAATGTGGCTGAGTTAACTGGATTTCACATGCAGAAAAATAAATTGGATCATGTACAAAAATTAACTCAAAATTAATCAATGCCTAAATATAAGGCTTAAAATCATTACTGTTTCAGGAAAACAATAGGACAAATCTTCATGACATTGGGTTTGCCAACGGAATCTTAGCTATGTCCCAAAAGCATGAGCAAAAATAACAAAGAAACACAAAAAGATAAATCACATTTAATCAAAATTAAAACTTTTGCGAATCAAGGAATATTACTAACAGAGTAAAAGGAAAACCTACCTAATGGAAGAAAATATTTGCAAGCCACTCTTCTGGTAACACTTTTGTATCTAGACTATACACAGAACTCCTAGTACTTATGCACAAAGGAAATATAATCCAATGAAAAAATGGGCAAAGGACTTGAATAGACTTTTCTCCCGAGAATATACACACAAATAGCCAATAAACACATAAAAAGATACTCAACACCATAAGTCCTAGGGAAATGCAAATTAAAACCACAAGGAGATCTCACTTGACACTTCCTCTAGGATGGTTATAACAACAGCAATAACAAACGACGGGGATCAAGAGTTGGAAAAGATATGAAGAAATCGAAACTCTCACATTTTTGGTGAGAACTGGAAAATGATACAAGTGTTGTAAAAACTAGTTTGATAGTTCTCAAAAAAACTAAAGATAGAATTACCAAATTACCTAGCAATGTCATTCCTGGGTGTGTATCCGAAAGAATTAGAAACCGGGGACTCCAACAGTTACTTGTACAACAATGCTTTCTACAGAATTACTCACAATAGCCAAAAGGCAGAAAAACCTAGGTGCCCAACAACAGATGAATAGATAAACAGAGTGGTAGGTATATACAATTAAATATTATTCAGCTTTAAAAATGAATGAAATTCTGACAGATGCTACACCATGAATGCACTTTGAAAATGTAGAGCTAGCCGGGCTCGGTGGCTCAGCCTGTAATCCCGCACCTTTGGGAGGCTGAGGTGAGTGGATTGCCTGAGCCCGAGGGTTCGAGACCCGCCTGGGCAGCGAGACCTCATCTCTACAATAAATCAAAAAATCAGCCGGGCGTGGTAGCGCATGCCTGTAATTCCGGCTACTCGGAAGGCTGAGGCTGAAGGATCGCTGGAGCCCAGCAGGTCGAGGCTGCGGTGGCCGGGAGCGGCCACTACACTCCAGTCTGGGCAACAGCATGAGACTCCAACTAAAAAAAAAAAAAAAAAGTGTAGAGCTAAGTGAAATGAGCCAGATACAAAAGGACAAATATTGTACGATGTCATTTATATGAAATATTTAAGCAAATTCATAAGGACTGAAAGTTAGAGGTGCTAGTGGAGGGAGGAATGGGGAGTTACTATGTAATGGTTATAGAGATTCTGTTTGGGTTGTTCATAAAATTTTGGAAATAGTGGTGACAGTAGTGCAATATTGTGAATGAAAATAATGCTACTGAATGATATATTTTAAATGGTTAAAATGACAATTTATATAAATGTATACATATATGAGTGTGTATATATATTTGTCCCAATAACAATTGTTCAAAATTCTCCATCCACAAAAATACAAAATAGGCCAACAAAACAACAATAACAACAAACCTTGCAAACCAAAAATTAGATAAAATCACATTAGAAATCTCTGACTTGTAGGAATATACCTGTAACAATTAACAAATTCTGTCATCTAATGTAAAGTTCCAAATGAAAGAGATTAAAAATTATCTTATGAAATTTTGACTTTCTATAATATGAATTTCAAAATCATGAATAACATTCATAACATAAAGTCACATGAGTGAGTAAAATAATTTATTTTAAATAAAGGGTTCATGAGGACAGAAACAATTGCATATTTTTAAAAACTGCTGTAGATATGGATATTTTATGTAAAATAATATCTTTGAAAACAAAGATTTAGTGATATGTGTCACTGCTTAATACTTTTGCAATCTAATGTATGGCTTAATAACAGAGTGCAGGTCTCATATTTGCCTCTGTATTCAGTTTGTTAAAATATGTTGTTTTGTGTGAAGAATATGAAGAAAATGCAGTTTTACACAGATATGTAATCTGAAAGGAATGGTCTGGCAGACCCTGAACAAATCTCAGAGACCTCAGGAGGCTTCGAGCCACAGTTTGAGAACCACAAATCTATCTGGAAACCAATTTACCAAGACATCATTTATAATAGACAGAGATTCTAGCTAGAGTTATTCTCAATTTCCAAGACTCATACGAATGACACATTTTTTAGGAAACAATCACAGATATATCTATTCCGGATAGGGTCTTCTCATCTATTTTTCCAGAAAACCTTGGCTTATCTCTCCCTACCTCACCATACTCAGTTTTACTCACTGTTTGTCTCATTGCACTGCTATCCTTTAGAAGGCGTGAGAAATTTCTCTCTAACATTCAGGACTATGTCACAAGTTAAGAGTACAATTAATCACGTGAAAGGATGTACACATAATAAGCTAAATGAATGGATAAAGCAAAATATTTAAAAATTCTATTTAAAAGGGAACACCACATTTTCTTGAACACTAGGAGACAATAGAAGTGTTCATGGGGTCAGTACACTTGGCAGGATAGCAAGTGAGAAACTTATATTCATTCGTGCCAGCTACTGCACCTCTAGAGAAGAATTTACATCTCATAGAGACCTCCTGCTGGCATCCTAGACAGTTAGTCAGCAAGCTTCTTTCTCCCTGCTCCCCCTCCCCCAGTTTGGTGAAATGGTTTTCATGAAGGCATTGCCTTTATACTAATATCACTATTTAGAATCTGAAAAATATTTTAATAAAAACCATTTAATTTATTTAACGGTAATTTCCTAAATTAAGAAATGGCAGAAGCCATAAGAAAAACAATCTCTTACAATAAGAAATCACTCTTTCTAGCCATACATCTAGGCATCTCATAGAAAGACTTATTATACATCCCCCCAATTTCTGACGCAGTGATTTTGCCAATGCATTTTGTTTTATTCTTAAATTTTGCTATAGTTTCGTATTGATAGTAAGGTTACATTTATGGGTGGGTACATGCATGTGTGCTTACCTGTGTGAGAAACAGAGAAAGATAGTATATGGACTGTAGAATACAGACAGCAAATATTTTCTTGCGATTTTTGTGGAGTTTTACCCGTGTCCCAGTTATGTTTTCACATTTAAATTTCTTCAGTAATGTATAAGCAAGGAAAATATAAATGAATTGCCCAAATTCATAGAGTCAGCATAAAGTGAAAATTTCTAGATTTGTATTCTACTTCACAACATTACTTTCCCTCCTTTGTCTTTCTCTCACGAATCCAATCTTATGACCATGGATGTGTGTCTCCGCTTTCTTTTGGTGTTCTGGACGAAAACTTAGTTGACTTTGTAGATCTGCTTGCATGATGAAGCATTTGGTGATTGCCCTGAGATGGCTCATACTCTTGTGAGATTGCTCCATGACTCAGTGCAGATGGCAGAATCGTTGTTGAAACAACAGTCTCGTGTATGAATGTGAGCCACAGGGACGACTTCTGCCCTTGCGTTTCTAATTCCAAACCTACTCTTGGAAGTCTCTTCCTCGGGGGAACAGTGACTATTTATGAGGTGGCCACTGGGTGGGGCAAAAGTGCATACTTTGTAAGAGGACACTGACCCAAATGACAAGTATAATAAAGATTAATTAAAAGTGTTCCCTAAATTCATGTTTGAAAACAAACTGGAAGACTCAAACTCCAGGTAAAAATCCTAATTTTCATTACCTAGCATATCTCCCTGATAGTATTTTTATTAATTGCATACTTTTAAAAACATACATGTTAAACAGAATCACTCTCTCAAACACACACACAGTGCGAGAACGAAGCACAGTCATTAATTGGTGTAACAGAAAGTAAAATACCAAATTATTGTTATTTATAATAAGATTTTCTCTCAAATAGATCTCTTCTGCTGAGCATTTATTTGTCTTTCTGAGTATGTATATTATTTTGCTTCAGTGTGACAATTTGAAAAATGATAGTTTATTGCATTTTTCTTCTTCGTTCTATGGCTTTGTGATTCTTGTAGTTACATTCATCAAACACCACATTCATATGCAGCAGCATAATCGTGGCCCCTTAGTTATCTATAATCACTTACAGAGAATGAGTGGGAATTAGCCCAGAGTTGGAGTGTTTAAAGAAGGAAAGAGTGAGCGTTAGTGTTTAAAAACAGATGAGCCATTTTCTACCTTCAGATTTCATGCAGAATTTGTGCCTAGTCTTATTTTCTTTAGATTGGGAAAAATGCTTGTATCTACAAAGAATTTAAATAAGTATGCTATACAAATGTTATAGTTAGGTGGAATATACTATTATATATATATATTTTTTATATATAAAATACTAGTATATATACTAGTGTGTATCAGTCTTTTAAAAGTGAAGAGAGAGGTGCAGGGACATTGGAGTATCCAGCATGGAAAAATAAAATAAATCAATATTGAATGGTACTTTTCCCTTTCAGTTTTTCTCTCATTTGTTTATTGCCAAGAATTATTGCCAAGAAATCTGTGTATTGCCATGAGATTTTCTTCTCGTTTATTATTGTCAGCTTTAAGATGAAGTATTTTAGAAAAAAATCCCTGGCTTTCTTTTATATATATTTTTTATGGAATAGGGATTTATTCATAACATATACACAGTGAGTACACAAGATATTCGGCTTTTCCTCAATCTCATTTTGTTTACGTATGTTATAAAAGTGTTGGAAAAATCGCTGAAAATTGCATTCAGCTATAAAACGTGCTGTATTCAACGTTTCCACTATTCCGTTGTGACTGCATGGATGAAACAATGTCTTAGTATGATCCTTCCTTTGCCTCATTTGTGGCCACTGAGTGACGTTAGAGAATGGTTCAGTAACATCCTTATGGATCCTGATGATTGCAATTCAGAAGCAGGAACAATTCTAAAATAGGGCAATTTGACAAATGGCCCATCCAAATACATCATGGAGCCGGGCTCGGTGGCTCAGCCTGTAATCCTGCATCTTTGGGAGGCTGAGGTGAGTGGATTGCCTGAGCCCGCGGGGTCGAGACC